>NC_091058.1:124946289-125249319 GCF_000393655.2 Nicotiana sylvestris | reverse complement strand
CAGATATTAGTGTTACGAGGCGATCATAGGTCCGCCTACGTATGAAAGGGACAGCTAGTGGATCAGACTCTCCACGCCAGAAGACCGGACGATGTGTGGGACTTTTTAAGGGAGAGAGCTTTCCATCCTCGCGTAGTCGAGCGCCTCATTAATACGGGCTTCTATAGGATTTTTGAGATTGGGCGGTTGCAGCTCGACTGGTCTCTGATCACGGCATTGATAGAGCGGTGGCGACCGGAGACGCACACTTTTCACCTGCCCAGTGGCGAGGCCACCATCACACTTCAGGATGTTCAGGTTTTTTATGGGTTGCGTGCTGATGGACTGGTCGTTGCACTGCCTCAGTTTATGAGATCTATGACGCGTGCCCAGTATTTGGACTTGCTACAGCAGTTTACTGGTTTAGGCCACAAGGTGAGGATGCAGCTAGAGGGGGCAGTCGTATTGCTGTGATAGCTATCAGATATCATTTGGAGGTATTGCACCCTGACATCACCGACGAGACAGATTATCTCCATATTTACCGGTACAAAACGTAGTATTGTACCGCGCTATACATATTAAATCATTCCTATTGTTATTATCCTTTATTTTCTTGTACGTTGCTTTAGTTATTTTCTTCGATTCCTTTTTTAAGACATCGGCCATTTTAAGAAGCAAATTTTCAAGAAGGATAATAAAGGATGTCTTGATTTTATAGGTTTTTTAAAAAAAAAACTTCATATATGTTGCTTTAGTTATGGTTATTGTACTCTTTTCGAATATTATGTTATGAAATTTCAATCTTCAGATTGGTCTCTTTACTAACACCAATAAGTTGAATGTTTGAACTACCATATCATTATCTCAAATCAAAAGGTCATGTTAAAAAATAAGATGTAACAAGATTGTGGAATATAATTTTATTTGATAGATATTGCAACATACACAAGTACAGACACTTATTACAAAAAACATTACGAAAATAAAAGACTAAGTGTATCCTTGATAGTTGGGTATATTCGACGAACTTGCACCAGGAGCTGGATTACCACCGCCACCCACACAAGCTGAAGGACATTTACGACGGTCGTGTCCTGTTTGCGAGCATATTTCACATTTACGCGCATAAACGGTGTCACCAACATCCATTTGGTTCCGTATATGTGTTCTCTTTTATACTTGCATCTTGCGCAAATAGTCCTTGTTACACACCATTTTAAAAGGTTCCAGCGGCCAATAATGCTCAGCACCCAATGGCTGCAACTGTCTACTATATGTGTCTACGTATGCAACAATATTGTATTGCCTATCAATATAGTTTGTTGCCCCTAAACCAACTTGATGAAAGCACTTCAAGGCATGTACGCACGGCATGTGGTAGATAGTCCATTTCCCACATGAACACAACCTGCTGGCTTCATTCACCATCTGTAGATTATTCCCCCGGTGTCCGCGGATATTGGTGCGAACTTCAAAAATACCCCGGTCGTGATCGTACTGTAAAAATGAATGTCAATGTGCTCGCCTCTTGTACTTCTCAAATCTTCTCATCGGTATTGGCATAAATTGAACACCTATGTCCATCAATACCGATGCAGCTCTATTCTTTTCAACAAACCTCTGCGCAATCTGTTTGAATGTCATCCGGACCATGGCAGTGACAGGTAATCCACATGCAAACTTCAACAAGCCATTGAATGACTCCGACACATTTGTAGTCAGGGTTCCCTATCGTCTGCCACTATCAGCATGCAATGCCACATGTGAAGCTCATGTCCCATTAGCCAAGTATAAGCTCGTGGATCTAACTGTCGGATCGCTTCCATACGCCTCGTGAATTTGCACTGTTGGTGCTCAGTTGCAGCCATCTACATTAAATCATGCAAGGCCTTGTCGTGATATTTCTTCTGGAAATTGGCCTTCAGGTGCCTCACATAGTAACGGTGGTATGCATAGGGTTCCTGCCATTCAGGCAAATGCCGTACAGAACTTAAAATACCACCATGTCGATCATATTAGGCAAATACCTGAACGTTGTTTGACAACGTGCTACTTTAAGTGGTTCAAAAAAAGCGTCCACGTCTCTTTGCTTTCATTGGCACAAATGGCAAAAGCTAGTGGAAATATTTGTCCACTGGCATCTACTGCAACTACAATCAAAAGCTTAATATCTTACTTTCCATAGACATGAGTACCCTCTACGGAAATTACAGGACGACAATGCACAAAACCATCAATTGCTGGTTTAAATGACCAGAACACATAGTTAAAAATATATTCAGGTCTGTCCGGACTCCGCTCATGCCTCTATTCAACAACAGTCCCGGGGTTAAAGTGTTGCAGTACGGCCATGTACCTAGGCAGGGATGAAAATAACTTATCCCAGTCACCATAAATAATTTTAAAGGCACGTTTGCACCCGAGATATGCCTTTCTTTTGGTTATAGTACACCTATACTCCTGGTGGACGGCTGTAATACACTCTCTAATCTTGAACCTAATGGACACTTCCAAGTATGGAATCAAGACAAAAGAAATTAAGTCTACATCCAGGTTGAAGTGATTCTCATTGAATGTGTCCATTTCATATCTGTGGGTGCTAATATATTTACCCACTTTCCACAACCTTGATTTCTTCTTATTGGCACATCCAGTGACAACCCATAAAGTCTCTACGGTATACAGCCTTGTATACCTCCATAGTTGACTCCCTTACCGTCATCTCACGGCACTCTCTTACGCTGTAGATTTTTACAGCCCTGATTAGGCGAGCTTTATCGGGGAAATACATGCCCTTTGTCAGCACCGCTGGTCTAGACTCATCTCACATTGCTAACTGAAATTCGTCATCATCCTTTGTGAGGGCATCCACGTCCAGCATAATTGGCAAATTATCAAGGTAGGGAATATTCCGCTCGTGAAACGGCACGTGGGACTCGTACACTCTTGGTCTAACGGGAGGTGGAGGAGCATGCTCCTTCGTCATCTCAGGTTCGACATTCACTTCCTCCTCCTCATCACCCTCATCAGGGAAGGGTGTGTCATCTCCAGACTCATTGGCATTATTGTCATAATCACTGTCATCTTCCTGACTCTATGTATCTGCCAAATCACGAGTCAATACGCCGTCTATGGGCAACTGTGTGAGGTCAGGAACATCAAGTTGCTCGTTTTCACTGCACAAAAAAAAACAAAATGATAAGCTACTCAATTAGATAAATACTTTACATATAGCTATATCACTTTATTTACAAGTCGTACTGTGTTGACGTTCCATGATGGACATTTTCTTGTTGGTGATGACTCCTGAATGGACCATCGTCGTCCAACACACCAGAACTACGCATATTCCAACTAGGAGCAGGGTCATAACTTGTAAAATTCATATCTGTACAGTATCCCCTATTAAAAATATAAGTGTTAGTATAAATCCAATTCAAACATAAAATAAACATCGCTAAAGCGTAGAAAAATTGAAATTTACTAGTCATCTTGTGTCACGGCCCTAAACCCGGACCCAGTCGTGATGACGCCTCTCGTGAAAATAAGGCCAGCCGACACATTCCCAAATCATTTTTAAGCAGTTAAGATAATACAATTAAATCTTAAACATAATAAATATCCCAAAAAGATAAGGTGAAATAGTACAATTGCGGAAAAATAAGTCCAACACAACCCGACATCGGGGTATCACCAGTCATGAGCATCTATCATATTACTACAAGTTTAAAAGTGTTTACTCGACTATTACATAGCTAAAATAGAAGAAAGTAAGATAGAGGGAGAAACACTGGGCTGCGAACGCCGGGCAGCTACCTAGTGAATCTCCGAAGCCTGCTGGAAAGCTCTCAACCCTCGCAAGCATGACCTGATGTGCCTGAATCTACACACGGGGTGCAGGGAGTAAAGTGAGTACTCCAACTCAGTGAGAAATAATAATAAATGCAGACTGAGTAATAAGAAACCACATAAAGGCACATCAACAGACTATAAAGAAGCAGTAAAAATAGTGAAGCGGTAAAAAATACGTAAAGTCACTTTAGTTCAGTTTAAACTTCTTAAAATAGCCTTTTTAACACATTAAGCAAGTAAATGACAAGCAACTAGGAAAGATAAATGCATAAAGAACCGACTCTCGGGTACAATGTCAACAAAATCTGCCCCTCGGGCAATATCATAGAACAATACCAGTCCCTCGGGCTATATTTCACATCACAATGGGTACCCGCGCTCATTAGAGGTGTGCAGACTCCTGGAGGGGCCCCTTATGGCCCAAGCGTAATATCAAGCCATCTCGTGGCAAAATCACATAGGCTCTCGGCCTCATATCACAAGCCACCTCGTGGCGTACAAATCCCAGGACCTCGGCCTCATAAATCATAATCAGTGTTTCCTCACAACATAGGCCCTCGGCCTTACTCAGTCAGAATCTCGCAAGCCACTCGGGCAACCGTAAAACATGATGCTCAGCCCAAAATATCTTTTAAAAATACCTTTTTAAGTGTTAAAGCAGAGTAAATATGGCTGAGTTATAAAAACAGTAGAATATAGCATGACTGAGTATAAGTATAAAGTCAAAACAGTGAGGAAATATTAGTAAAAAAAACCCCTAAGGGTCCAAATAGTTGGCAGGAGGCCCAAATATGGCATTCAGCCCAAAACATGATGATAGCAAATAGTTTTCAATCAACTACGCGAGAAAACAATCATTCGAGATGGAATAAGTCACAATCCTTAACGGTGATCAACCCCATGCTCGTCATCTAGCGTGTGTGTCCCCTCAATATAGCACCACGATGGGCAATCCGGGGCTTCATACCCTCAAGAAAACATTTAAAATTATTACTCACCTCAATCCGGTCCAAACTCTAGCCCGCGATACCTTTGCCCTTCGAATCGGCCTCAACTCGCGCGAATCTATCCAAAATCAGAATCACGACGTCAAAATATGCTAAGGGAACGAAGCCCAAGCGAAATAAATCAATTTACAACATGAATCCCGAATTTACCAAAACCCGACCCCCGAGCCCACGTGTTGGAATTCGATAAAATTTACATTAGTAGATTCCTTATCTCCCCACGAGTTCATACATATCAAAAGTCTCAAAATCCAACCACAAATGGCCCCTCAAATCCTCAAGTCTAGGTCTCCAATACCAAGCCCTAGTTTCCCCAATTTTAACCCTTAATCTCCACTAATATCATGATTAACCAATGGAAAAATGATCATAAACACAAGTAATGAGGCTTAGGGAACTTACCCAAATATCTCTTCGATTTTCCCTTGAATTCACTGCCCTAGCTCACTTCCCATCTTCAAAAATGGAGAACTTAGCCAAAAATTCACGAACGAAACATTATATACCTTCTGGCCCAGGGATTTCGCATCTACGGCCTAGATACCGCTTCTGCGGTACCGCATTTGCGGTCAATGAACTGCTTCTACGGTTTTTCACTTAAGCCTCAGACGTTGCATCTGTGATGCACTGCCCGCACATGTGCCATCGCAGGTGCGGCTCCAGCCTTCCTATCCCCTTTCCGCTTCTGCGACTCCTAATGAGCTTCTGCGAGACCGCACTTGCGGTCCCCTAGCCGCAGAAACGGTTATGACAGCAATGGAAAACTTCAGTTGCCACAACCCAACTCCAATCTTCCGCCAACAATCCGAAATTATCCCGAGGCCCCCGGGACCTCAACTAAAAGCACAAACAAGTCACATACTACCGTTCAAACTTGTATCAATCTTCAAAACACTTCAAACAACATCGAATCACCCAAAATACATTTGATTCAAACCTAAGCTTCCAAAATCTTCCAAATTACGCTTTTATTCAAAAAGTATACCAAACCACGTCTGAATGACCTGAAATTTTGAACACACATCCCAAATGACCTAACGGCACAACTGCAACTCCCGGAATTCCATTCCGACTCCTACATCAAAATCTCACCTATCAACCGAAAAACGCCAAAAATTCAATTTCACCAATTCAAGCCTAAATCTATTCCGGGCCTCCAAAACACATTCTGATCACGCTCCTAAGTCCCAAATCACCTCCTGAAGCTATCCGAACCATCGGAACTCACATCCGAGCCCTCTAACACATTTTCCAACTTAAGCTTTCTCAAAAGAGACTAAATGACTTAAACCTTCCCAAAACCTTTCCGAACGTGAGCCAACCAACCCGATTACACATAGAACTGATAAACAAAGCAATAAGAAGCAGAAATGAGGGAAATAGAGCGGTAAATCATGAAACAACCGGCCGGGTCATTACATCTTGTGGATTATATAAAGTCGAAAAATTATTTTCTCGTTGCTCATTCGCCGGTGGTGACAAGTTTAAATTAAGGAAAGCCCTTTCATCAGGAATCTGTCCGGCAAAAACTGCTCTAGAATAACCACCCGATGACTGGGGGTTATCCCTACTATGCACACCCTCATTATTGGGAACGTTTTCAACCTTGACGTACATTTCCAACAATTTTATTACAATAAATTCCCTGTATTCATCCGGAATCCGCAAAAAATCTCTAAGAGTTTCATCATCTTCGATGTTAAACTCAGAATAATAAGCAAACCCTTACGGAGTCACAGAATACGAAAATCTACCGGTTACTTTAAGGTTCATCGAACGTTTCCTCACACTCATTTTTTTACATAACAAGGATACCAATTTATCATACTCCATTGTAAGTGGTAAATTAACATGACACTGTCGAGGTGAACTATACCTCACAGAGTTATTCTCCATTACAACCTCATCCCCCCCCCCAATATAATGAAACCCTTATTTTTGGCTTTTCAGACATTATAAAAAAATACAGGATAACAAGAAGAGAAGTATGAACGGAAGTTTGAAGAAAAGTTTTAAATGGATTTTCATAAAATCCTAACACCTTTAAATAAGGCAAGTCTTAGCCTAGGTGCAGAATTTTTTTATGTGAAACGCAATATAATACCACGTTTTATGTATTTGAATTATTGTTATGTCAGTTTTCCGCCGAACACTTATTGGTGGGCCCAAAAATGAAGTAAAACGCAGTATAATACTGTGCTTTAGTAAAACGCAGTATAATACTGCATTTTACTAAAGCGCAGTATAATACTGCGTTTTACACAAAAAAATGAATTATTTATGTCAGTTATCCGCAAAACACTTATTGGTGGGCCCAAAAAAGAAGTAAAACGCAGTATAATATTGCGCTTTAGTAAAACACAGTATTATACTGCGTTTTACATTTTTTTTAAAAAAGAATTATTAAGTAAAACACAGTATTATTATACTGCATTTTTCTTTAACGGCTACAATTCTATTAAACTAAAATGCAGTATAATATTGCATTTTAGTTAGAAAGATGACTTTTTTTTAGCTGGGTATTTTGAATCCAAAAATTCATTATTTTGGTTTCAGACTCACCGTAGGTGTAGGGTCCACTTGGAAATGATTTCACAGCACTCCGTAGGGTTTACTTGGATTCCCTAAAAACACCGTCTTATTCACTTACATGTGCAAATTCAGTCTGTACATTCTGAATTCTTAGTACCTCTTCTACATTATGTTTCTCTTTGTTCCATCACTAAAAAAACAAGTAGTGATGATTCAAAGAAATAACCCATTCCAGAACTTAACTTTTAATTACTTAATTGAAAAATGACTAATAATAAGTCACTTCGTTTTCGAAACGACCATGCATATTTGACTCAAAAGAATTGTGAAAACAATTTGTTTTTCAGAGAAACAAAAGTTAGGTGGTAACTTGGTATGACACGAAATATGTTTTTCATGATTTGACTTCTACCTTTGAAAAATGGATATTTGTCTAATATTTTTTTTTTTTTTTGAATGTCTGGTTTGAGAATGAAAAACGTTTTTGAAAACGTGTTTAAAAAATCGTACTCTACTATATATCACACAAGAGAACTGCTCAAAGTCTCGACGGAAATAAGGCAATATATATATATGCGGTTGCGGGCGCGACAGAGAGTCACAATTTTGAAAAATAAGGTGTAACTTAGATATAAGTAAAAAAAAATTATATGAGATACATATAAGTATATTAAAATGTTAAAAAGCCCCTCGATGTAGCAAAATTCCTTTTGCAGTACTGATTTTGCATGAAAACAATTGCATTGCAATTGCAGTTAGCTAGCTCATGGGTAGCTCATGAAATGAATATTGCATAATATCATATAAGGAGATAACAATTAATTTTTTAATCAATGTGGGACAGTTTAACATGACTATAAGTTTCCCAATAGTTAAGTCTCTTAGCCGTTGGTCTTAATGCCGAATCCAAAATTTTAAGTTTATAGGTTTTTACCATAATCTCAAGTTAATATACACAATAACTAGACTAATGAATTGTGTTCCAAACTAAATATTCTTATATTTTTAATACAAAAATAAAAGTTAGTGAGTTCATCTGAACTAGTAACTTTTGCTCCAGATCCACCCTTAGATGATCCTTGACCTATACAAGATTTTTGCGTGTATCAAACACTAGTGAGTAATGACTGGCATATCAACAAATCCACATCTAAATATTTGTCCAACCATCGAATTAGTCACGCCCGATACAAAACAGATCATAGGCATATAATTTCTTTAACCTACTTTGAATATAAAAACACCAGTAGTAGCTCACTAACACAATAAAGAGAGGTGAACAGAACCGGCATAAAACTTATAAACAATTAAAGACCTGTTGTCTTCAATTTCTCATATACGATTTATCTCATATGTAGTAACTTCAATCTTAAACAACAAAAGGTTGTGGGTCATGGAAGCCCCTCAGCCCCGTACTTTGCACATTAAAGGGCCTTAGTCCCAGCCCATCATCCTACAATCTATTCTAGTCACAAAAATAGGGAGAAATTGGGGAAACGATACTATATAGTCACTCTCAAAATAATTGTCAAAAAAATATATAATTTTTGTATGTATATATATTTTGTATGTTATATACAACAATTATACAAATTTTACATACTTTTTCGGCTACCGAATGTAAATAATTGCATGAAAATGACACCAGGTAGCCACTTTTAAGCATTTTGTTTAAAATATATCCACAGTTTAATATTTATTTAAAGATTAGCCAATTTTTCTCAAATTTCAGGACACGGCGTCCTGGAGTTTAAACCTCAAAATTCAAACTTCAGGACATCGTTTCCTAAAGAGTTCGAAAATTGTATCCAGAAGTTTGAATCTTATGTCCTGGATTTTTAATTAGTAGTTCAAAAATTCAGGATACTTAGTCCTGAATTTCAAATTAGCAGCTCAACAATTCAGGATACTAAGTCCTGAATTTCCTTATTCAGGATACTTAGTCCTGAAGTCTTAGAGCTTAAACTTCAAAATTTAAATTTCAGGACATTGTGTCCTAACGTTCGAAAACTGTGTCCAGAAGCTCGAATCTTATGTCCTGAAGTTTGGGTAAATCAGCTAATTTTTAAATATATTATAAACTGTGAATATATTTTAAATAGCGGGCTTAAAATGGCTATTGTTGTACTTCACCCAATAATGTTTGGTGCGGCTAAACGAGAAAAAAGCCCACACACACAAATAGCACTTTACCACTGCTATTTGAAAACAAGTCATATATAATTGTAAACCTATAAAAATTTAGTCATTTTTCATAAATAATATTAAGGAAAAATACCCCTCATTTAAAAAGCAAAGCTTCTTCATGAGTTCATCTTCTCAACCTCCGATTTTTTTGAAGAAAGAATTACAAGAAAATACACATGACTTCACATCGTAATAAAAAATGGCCCATATTTTTAAGTTTTACCCTATCTAGTCCATATTGTACATATTTTGAAAGTACTAGGAAATTCAAAATATGTGTTCTTACAACTATTGCTTCTAAAAGCTATGGAGTTAAATTTGTGTTCTCACAACCATTTCTTTCACTCTCTCTTCTTCTCACATCTTCTACATATGCTTCAAGAGATCGTGTATTTTCTGCTTCTCCTCTTGTATCACCTGCTTGCAATGTAAGAAAATTGAGGAGTAGAAATCCACCATTAAAGACCATTAAAAACTTTACTTTTGAAAATGGGTTTTTTGAATTTTTTAGTTATTTGGATTGGGTGTTGTTCCAATTAATTGAAAATATCAAAAGGAGTTCAAAATTTAAATTTGAAGTGATTTGGAGTAGATTTGAGCAAGATTTGAGTTAAATTTCAGAAAGACGCAAGGAAGAAGACGAAGTCAGTTTTTTGTATAATTATGTATAAGCTTGTATAATTGTGTATATACGAGTGTAACACATCTTATACGCTATTATATACTTTTATACAAGCGTCTGTAGACGAACTTATTCCACGATTTTCAGTTGCAATTCTTGTTCAAAACCAGTCCAAATCTCCATTAAATGACTTCAAATTTTATATACAACCTCCTTATACTATTTCTAACAAGTCCAAATAACACTCGCTTCAAATTTCTCACAAAATCAAATTCGAAATTTAAACCCACATATTTAAGCTTAGTTAAAAATCTAATTTTCACCACCCAAATGAATTTGGTTTGTTGAATTAATATTTGAGTCACAGTTACTGATTCGAAAATTAATTTAAAAGCTTGAGGAATTTTTTTAAAAAAAATAAATAGTAATTTTGAGAACCTATTGGAGTTGGATGTTAAATCTTAGCCTATTATTTTTGGGTTAGTCGATTGTAAATTAAAATATGGACTATAAAATTAAAAGTATGGAGCCCAATTATTCTAATGTGAAATTTTCCCATTTTTGAACGCCAAAACAGTATATTAGAGTTTCACTTACAAATGACTGTTTTTCTACTACTTTGCAAATATTAATTAATTTTCAATTGCAAATCTAGCCAGTCCCCGCTATTTTTACAATTAGCCCATTTTGGTCCAATAAACAATTCAGGAATTTCGCTCAACCCAATGGAAGTCAATAACTTGATCTTTCCGTAATTCCGACATTGTTGATCATTAACGTTGGAAAATTCTTCAATTGGAAAATTCATGAAACAAGATAGCAACAAGTTTGTAGCTCAATGGTTAGGGATCCGCTCAATTAATAGAGGTCTTGAATTTTGTCACACCTCCTTTTTCCGCCCCCGCGAGGGTACAAGGGAGTTTTTTCCAATTAAAGGACAATCGACACGGGATTTATTTATTTATTTCAGAGTCGCCACTTGGGAGATTTAGGGTGTCCCAAGTCACCAATTTAATCCTGAATCGAGGAAAATATTCGACTTTCCAAATGAAGTCTGCGAACCAGAAATTCTAAGTAAGGAATTCTGTTGACCCGAGGGAAGGTGTTAGGCACCCCCGAATCCCGTGGTTCTAGCACGGTCGCTTAAACTGTTGTAATGGCTAAAATATCTGATTTTAATACATGTTCAAAAACTATAGTGCAATTTTAACTTTTAACCGCTTTTATTGTTATTATTATTTTTATAGAGAATTGCAACATCGTGAAAATATATCTCGAACCACGTCACATCAATGTACCCGTGGTTATCGGCATATTTCGACTCTGTTGAGATTTGGATTTGGGTTACATAAATGCACACCCATATTTAAGAAAATAATTTGTTAAAGACGCGCCTAGAGCGACTAGCGTATTGTTGTTTTGGGAAAGGCCGTAAAATTCACTAAACAGTCTATCCCGAATTCTAAATACTCAATTAAACATTTATCGAGGGCCCCGCAATTGGTGCATTTTATTGGGCGAGGCTCATCTCATTTTATTTTTAAAAAAAGGTCAGTCCTAAAATGCCTACATTTTTTATTCGAAATTTGTCTCTACAAAATAAAAGAGAAAATATCTTAATTTATTTACATGTTATTACCTAGTTACATTATACTAGGCATGTTCTCAGTTTGTCAAATTAAAAAAAACATAGCAATCTAATTTTAATCCTAGACCATTTACATGCTGAAATTAACCAATATTATTTAACTAAACAATATTTCTGCCAAGTTCTTACTAGATGGCCTATTCGTTTGATTTTTGACTCGACGGAGTTACTACACCATTTATTTATTTTTATGCAATATATGTAGATAGTTCATCTGTTAAACTATCGTCGGATGTTCCACTATATGTATTAAATAGCTACATGATTCTGATTTTTGATAGCTAAATAATTTGTACATACAAATAAAATTCAGAATATAATTCAGAATTTCAATTCTTCATTTTTCGTATTCATGCTTCATATTCGGATTACAATAACTTGTGTGTCAGTTGTGTACCTGATATTGGAAGCAAAAGAAAATGAAGATGAGAATCAGCAGCAGTAATAACAATACAGCCCAGCAGCAACAGCCCAGCAACAATAACAACCCAGTAACAGACCGGTGGAGTAGTAATCCCAAAACAAATGCTTCCAACTTTTATGAAACAACAACAATTAATGCTGATTTCAAACAATGAAAGAAAAGCAGAAGATTTTTTTATTTTTTTTATTTGAAAGTTTGAATATTTTTCGGAATTTTCTTTCTCTCTTAAATATTCAGCCTTTTTTTTTTATCTTATTCTCCCTCTCCGTTTTTCTCTGTTTTCTCTCTCCTCCCTCTTTTCATGTGTCTTTCAAGACTTCCTATATATAATCTCAACCCTTTAATCAATTAAAATCAATCCCTTTCTCTACCAAACCCATTATCTTCCCACTCATCCCCATTACATTAAATAAATATATCACACCACCCCATTATATTTTGTCCCCCATGCCTAACATAAACAAATACGAGATTCCCCCACACTAAAATTTGTCTTGTCCCCCCTTTATATTAAATAACTATATCACAACCCACCCCATTTCATTTTGTCACCCATGCTTCACATAAAAAATTACAAAAATGTACAATTCCTAAACTACCCCTCCGACCTTATTGCAATTACTATTTTACCCCAAACGTACTGCGATTTACCAAATTACCCCATCAGCTATAACAAATCAATTAATCAAACTTAACCAAAATATAGACAATATGATCAATTTCTAACAATGTTCAAACAACGAATCACATGAACATGATTTCTTCAATATTTCAACAACAAATCACATGAACACAAATTGAACAACAAAGAACAACTAAAATTTGATTGAACAATATTTTAGCAACAAACAAACCTATTTTCCGATTCAACAACAACAACAACAAACAAGTATATTCAGATTTCTAAATTCAATAATATTGAACTTAAAATCAACCCTAACAACATTACAACCAACAATTCCTATACTAAACTTAAACAAGATTATGAGACAAATTCAAGAAATAATCATAAATGATAAACAAGAAATCAAACTATACAAATTTCGGATTCAAGATCAACCAAACAAAGTATGAACATGAATGAAAATATTCAATAACAATAACAAACAAACTTTGTTCAAACTTCGAATTAAACTTAAACAAAACAAATAAACATATTCAAATCACTAATATTCAAATAATCAACTAATCTTTCTTAAATTAAATCCAACAAAACTTATAACAAAGATGCATGATCCAAAAATTAAAACCAAAACATAACTTCTCATTAAATTACTAAATTAAAAACGAACTTCAAACAAGATGAACACTAACTAAATCTATATTAACAACAAACAACGGATTTGAACGATTTAAACTAATACCTTTCTATATTAAAACTAAACTAACAATTCCTTTTTACAAAAATAAATAAAATTAACATGAAACAAAATGAAAAACAATTAATTAAATTTTCATTTGAATCTGAAAATTAAACCAACAAAACACATGAACAAACTAAAAAAAATTAATTCAACGATGAACAAGACAAGAATGTTAAACCCAAATCTTAAACCCACTAACCGGATCGAAACGACGATCGAAGAAGATGGTCGTTTGGCGTCGTTTGAAGACGACGCAGCAGCTACAGTAGCAGTTCCAGGAGCAGCAGCTCAACACGATGGAACAGCAGCAGCAACACGTCTGAGCAGGCAGCAGCGCGACATAGTAGCAGCAACGCGAATGGAGACGAAGACGCAGCGGCAGCCATGAGAGCTCGAGTTCGAGCTCGATGAAGCTCGTCCATAGCTGGTCGTAGCAAAAGCAAGCAAAAGCATGACGGAGCAGCAGCGGGCAGCAGCATAACGCAGCAGTGGGCAGCAGCAAAACGCAGCAGTGGCAGACAGCAACATCTCCAAGACTGTTACTTCTTCTTCTTCACCTCATGTTGCTCGTTGGTTTTCTGTCCAGTGACGATGAGGTGGTTTCGAATCAGCTACTCGACGGGAAGCAGCAGTAGAAGAAGGAGAAGATGCAGCAGCGGGCAGCAACAGTAGAAGAAGCAGACGATGCAGCAGCGCGACGGGGTTCGACGGAGGGTTGGCTGCATTTTTTTTCTTATTGAAGAAAGAAGATGAAGGAGTTGTGCGTGTGTGTGTGAGTGTGACGGGGTGAGGGGGAAGGTCTGGAGGGGGTGGTCGTTGGGGGTAGGGCAGCCATGGATGGAGCTTGAATTTGGTGAAGGAGAAGAGAGAAAGAGAGAGGGGGGTGGCGGATGGGTTAGTATTTTTAGGGTTTTCTTCTTTTTTTCTTTTTTTGTTTTGTGTTGTTTGTAAGATAATAGGGGTTTTGGGTTATGGGCTGGGTCGACCCAGTTCGAAATGGACTGGGTCGTTTGGGAAGATTGGGCCATTTTTTGGGCCTGTGGCTTGAAATCGAAGAAGAGGCCCAATTCCGACTTTCTTTATATTTTCGCTCTCTTTTCTTCTTTTATTTCTCTAAAACTAAATTATAAAAATACTTAAATTATTATTAAGAACTAAATTAAGTTATAAAAGCGCAAATTAACTCCAAATAACAATTAACGCACAATTAAGTAGTAATTAAGCATAAAATTGTATATTTGGACATTAAATGCTAAAAATGCAAACGATGCCTATTTTTGTAAATTTTTATTTTTTTGTAAACAAACTTAATTACTAACAAATTGTAGAATTAAATCCTACATGCAAAATGCGACATATTTTTGTATTTTTTATTAATTTAGCAAATAAACATGCACAGACAAATACAAATAATTATTCAAAATATCACAAAATTGCACACCAAAGAAAAATCATTTTATTTTTGAATTTTTTGGGAGTAATTCTCATATTGGGCAAAAATCACGTGCTTACAGCTGCCCCTCTTTGCCCGAAGACACGAAGGGTTTTCGTGCAAAGATAAAGCGAGCGATTTTTGCCCATCTGAGTACTCCGTGTGAAGCATTTTTTTAAAAAGATTTGACCGAACCTTTGCTTCAAAGGTTTCCTACATATCCTGGGCTAAACAGGAATCAGGTCAATGTAGTTCGGGAAGTTTTGGTAGCTGGGACTACCGTGAGACTGCAATGTTACTGTTGTTGCATGCTATTACCACTGATTACCGGTCTCCTTGTTACACCATGCTTAAAAGAAAACAAGAAGCTAGGCTAGACTGCAATTTGTTCTTGTTGCCTTGCTTTCTTGTCTGCTTGCGTTTCTTCCGGTGCTTTTCTTCCGATGCTTTTATTCCTTTTGACACATGCACTTGAGTTTGTGCTGTGACCTCTTGTTGCAACCTTCTGCTTCCCGGTGCTGGGGATTTTTATTGTTTCCTGCTGGGGATTCCTATTGTAACCCTCTGTTTTATTGTCCTCTGACTTGATCTTAAAATGTATGCCTCTGTTGTATGGGCGGGCTCCCAACTTCAATACTTGAAAATTAAAGACTGAAATGTATGCCTCTGTTATCTGGGCGGGCTCCCAACTTCAATGCTTGAAATGTAAAGACTGAAATGTATGCCTCTGTTCTATGGGCGGGCTCCCAACTTCAACACTTGGAATAAAAAGACTGAAATGTATGCCTCTGTTCTATGGGCGGGCTCCCAACTTCAACACTTGGAATAAAAAGACTGAAATGTATGCCTCTGTTCTATGGGCGGGCTCCCAACTTCAACACTTGAAATGAAAAGACTGAAATGTATGCCTCTGTTATCTGGGCGGGCTCCCAACTTCAATGCTTGAAATATAAAGACTGAAATGTATTCCTCTGTTCTATGGGCGGGCTCCCAACTTCAACACTTGAAATGAAAAGACTGAATGTATGCCTCTGTTATCTGGGCGGGCTCCCAACTTCAATGCTTGAAATATAAAGACTGAAATGTATTCCTCTGTTCTATGGGCGGGCTCCCAACTTCAACACTTGAAATGAAAAGACTGAATGTATGCCTCTGTTATCTGGGCGGGCTCCCAACTTCAACGCTTGGAATGTAAATACTGAAATGTATGTCTCTGTTATCTGGGTGGGCTCCCAACTTCAATGCTTGAAATGAAAAGACTGAAATGTATTCCTCTGTTATCTGGGCGGGCTCCCAACTTCAACTCTTAAAATGTAAAGACTGAAATGTATGCCTCTGTTATCTGGGCGGGCTCCCAATTGCTAACTTTGAAATGGAATATCTCTATTCTCCAGGCAGACTTCTGACTTTTAAAATTTAAACTGTGTGTCTCTGTTCTTCAGGCGGACTCCTGACATCAAACTTGAAAAGTATGTCTCTGTTCTCCAGGCGGACTCCTGATTGCTAAATTTGAAATGAATGTCTCTATTCTCCAGGCGGACTCCTGATTTTTGAAATTTAAACTGTATGTCTCCGATCTTCAGGTGGACTCCTGACGTCAAACTTGAAAAGTATGTCTCTGTTTTCCAGGCGGACTCCTGATTGCTAAATTTGAAATTGAATGTCTCTATTTTCCAGGCGGACTCCTGCTTTCAACAACAACTTAGGAGGAAATGCCTCTCCTATGGGTAAAAACAAACTTAGGAGGAAATGCATCTCCTATGGGTGAAACTAAACTTAGGAGGAAATGCCTCTCTATTGGTTCAACAACAACTTAGGAGGAAATGCATCTCCTATGGGTGAAACTAAAACAAACTTAGGAGGAAATGCATCTCCTATGGGTGAAACAAACTTAGGAGGAAATGCATCTCCTATAGGTGAAACTAAACTTTAGGAGGAAATGCATCTCCTATGAATGAAACTAAACTTAGGAGGAAATGCCTCTCCTATGGGTGAACTAAACTTAGGAGGAAATGTCTCTCCTATGGGTGAACCATTTCCTTCTTCCTGAATTATTTACTTACCTGTGTTGTCTTCCCTCGAAACTGCTGGGGATTATTTTGCTGGGGATGACTTTTCCTTTTCTTCCTTACCCACTCTGGGTTGCCCGAAACTCTGTCGAGGATGCTTCTACATCTCGATGATCCACTGGGGATAACACTGCTGTGGATAACTCTGCTGAGTAAATATGTTATCTTACTCCTTCCAAAATTACTTCCTTTTGAGTAAGATGTTTCATTCCTCTGCAAACTACTTCCCCCTTTTTCTTTTTTTCGGTTGTTTTTTTTCTTTCTTTTTCTCTTTTTTTTTTTTTTTTGAAATGAAAAGACTGAATGTATTCCTCTGTTATATGGGCGGGCTCCCATCTTCAACCAACAAATCACCATTTTGTTCTTCAGGGGGGCTCCTGACTTCAACCAATAATGTCAAAAATAAAACGCCATTCTGTTTTTCAGGTGGGGCTCCTGATTACTTAAGATTTGAATTGTATTCCCTTATTCTCCAGGTGGGCTCCTGATTGCTGATACTTCCATTGTATTCCCTTATTCTCCAGGTGGGCTCCTGATTGCTGATACTTCAACTGGTCTTCCTTGTTCTCCAGGTGGACGCCTGATTGCTAATACTCCAACTGCTCTTCCTTGTTCTCCAGGTGGACGCCTGATTGCTAATACTCCAACTGCTCTTCCTTGTTCTCCAGGTGGACGCCTGATTGCTGATACTTCAACTGCTCTTCCTTGTTCTCCAGGTGGACGCCTGATTGCTGGGGATAATACTACTGGGGAAGTCTCCTTTCTTCTCCTCCTTCAAATTCAATTTTTTTTTTCAACACTGCTGGGGATAAAAGTGTCATCTTCTCGGGATAACGTTGTTGAGGATAACGCTGTTGGGAATTTTATCCCTTCAAATCGATGCTTCATTTTTCCTGAAGCTGTTGGGGATGATAATGACTTTTTGCTTTTCTGAGCACAAGTGTTATCCCTTTATTCTGTCTGCTGGGGAATACTTCCTTCATTGAAACTTATTATGTTGGGGAAACACTGGTTCCAACACCACTTCCCATGAGACTGGTGCTATCTTTATTCTTCCTCGAATGGGTACCTGACTTCCAGAAAATTTTCCAAATGAAAGGAAAATTTTCTGCCCCAGTTTGACAGTCTCCCTTATGGCATGCATTTCTGTCATCAATGCCATTTCCTTTACCTGTTTCAAATCAAACAAAATTTGTTAGTTTAAAACGTGGTGGTTGGTTGTGATACTCCTACTGGGATGGCTTTTCCTTTTCTCCTTCCTTGCTCTGCGCTCCACAACTTGTTGGGGATGATATTATTTGCTGGGGATAATCCCTTTCTGCTGGGGATATCCCTCTTCTTTTGTGGCATAGCTCGGAAACTGGCATTTCCCCGACCTTTTAGTCTAGTATGAATTTCCCCAAATCATGCTCACTGCTCTCCTTGCTTTGTTCAACGGGCCTTGGCCTTGAGGTTTATAACCTTTGATTTCGGCAAGGGTATCCCTCTTGACACTTGTCAATCCTTTTGTCAATTCCCTTTTGCTGGGGATATCTTTTTTTGACACTGGCCTCGCGTTTGTTCCTCGCTGACTATACCACTTGGATGTACTAGTCAGATCTTATCTTGCATAATTGGAAAGCTGATGGCATATTTTGAAGTCAATTCACACTTGTTTTGACCAGACAGACTCTATTGGGGAGTTTTTCTATGAAAGGAAAAAGATAAAAAGGGAACAGAATAAAAAGACAAAGGAAAAAAATGACTCTTTAACAAAAGAATAAAAATCTATCAAATGCAGATACCGACTCTAATGGTCATGACATGCGCATGTGGCCTATCCTCTACCGCCAATCATCTTTCAAGATCTTCAATTGGCAATTCCCCATCTGATTCTCAATCTTATTCGACTTGTAGTGCCCGAAGGGTTTTCACTATCAAGCCTCTCTCATTTTGGGTTTTTCTCTCAGCTTTCATCACCTTATGGTGTCCGTGAAGATTTTCACCGATAAAACTCTCTCATTTATATCACTTTCCAGCTGGGGATTTGGAGTGTTGCCGGTATGACTCTCTCTGCTGGAGATTAGAGTCATTTCTGCTGTGGAACAGAATGTTATGTTCGCCGGTAAGACTCTCATTTGTCTGACTTGGCATCTTTTGAAGACTGATCAGAAAGTCTTTCTTTGGACCGTAATGTGGGTTTTGGATAGGGCTGGAAGGAAAGGGTATTAAAGGCTCAAAAGTGCATCGATTTTGGGTTATTAATTACAACTTTCGGAACTAGATTTATTTACAACAAACGTAACTTTTGCCCCAGTTTCTTGTTTGGGAATATTTTAATTGATTTTTTTTCATTTTTCAAAACTATGACCGAGCCGTGAAGCGCCTACGTATCCTCTTTGAGGAATCAGGTCAAACGTAGTTCCCAATTCCTCTGTTTTCATTTGACTTTCCTTTGTTTGTTTTTTTTGTTATCATTTTTCTTTTCTTTTCCTTTTTTTTCGTTTTTTATTTTTTATTTTTTTTTCCTTTACCTTCCAGGCTCGTATTTCCTAGTCGTTGCTATTGATTCCGAACGAGGGGTATAAAAGAAAATAAATAAGGCTCAAAAGGGGTAACGAAGGATAAAATGTTTAGGTAGCAGAACAAAATGCCTTCGTCATTCCAGTCTTCAAAACATGCCAAGTGCAAACAACACAGATCATAGATTTATAGTCTCTTCCGATGGTGCTGGACTTGACAATTGTGTTAAACACTTGCTTTTTCATTTGTCATTTCTATAGCACTGTTGGGCGACACTCTCATTCTCATGAACGACCCTCATGCCAATTTGGCGAATCTTGCATTTAACGGTTTTCTTTATGTTTTACTTGCCCCAGTTCCACATGACTCGGGCTTCAAATAATCTCAAACCGTTCTTATTTCCTTTAAATGCTTTGATCACCTTCCGAGGGTTTTATGATTAACTTTTAAGATTAGGCCCAAACTGTGTGCGCATGTCATGTCACGAGAATCGGTGCTGAACAAAATGATGAAAGGACTAAACAAAAAGGTGACTGGAAACAATAAAAGACCGGCTTTTGTATTAGACTACCGGCGAAATGGTTTGAATAATAAAACAAACAAAACAACCAGAATAAAATCCTAACACAGCCTTGACAAAACTTAAACAAATTGATATGACAAACTGGAAAGATAAGAAGGTTTGACACAAGACAATATTCGGATTACAACCCTAAGAATAATCCGGACAACAGAAATGACAACAAAATAAGCCACCAAAAACTTCTCTCCTGCTAACCAAGGAACGGAGCGTCCTCCCATTTTATCAAAACTGGCATCTCAGCCACTGAGCTTCGCATCAGTATTGCCCAGACCATTGCCAACTTCAATATCATCAACTTTAGTCAACAAGTCCCAATATGATTTGAGTGCTTCTGTTATCAGGCCTGATCCCCGCAAAGTATGCTTCTGGGCCTTGTATTTCCGGCTTACCACAAACCAATCACCTTCTTTCTTTGTGATTCAAAACAAAACAGGTTAGAATGGACTCTAAAGGTCCTCATTATTAACAACATCTTTTTTCTTTTTTTTTCTTTTTTTTCGATTTTTTCATCATTTTTTTTTCGATTTTTTTTCATTTTTTTTTCTCTTTTTTTTTGTTGTGGTAGAATCTTATGGAGATTGCCTACGTATCATGACCCTGCATGAATCAGACCTTGCGTAGTTCGGACCAATAAAGATAAACAATAATAAACATTTTTTCAATTTTCATATTAAAACAAACTGGGTTTCTAAGGTTTAAAGATGACCTACAAACTCGAAATCAAACAACCCACATATTTTAATCAAAAGATTTACAAAATCCAAAAACAAACGGCCAGCTTCCTTTCTCCGTTTGACAAATGCAACCGAACGGTTATTTTTGCAAACGTGGCCCCTTCCAAATTTTGAGGCCGGAGAGGATATGACACTTTACACACTTGTCCGTTCTTTTACGAAAATAGCCTTTCGACAACTGAAAGATACTCTAAGGCTATTTTGGCAAGAACGGTTTAAGACGCGGCCGAAGCTGGCTCGACTTATTTTGACTAAAAAAAACAAACGGTATTCACCTGACCGTTGACTCTTTTTTTTCAAATTGCAATAAAAATCGGGTGTTGCAAACACGGCCCTCCAGCGCCTCGGGGACGAAGATTTTTTAAGGCTGTGTGGGTCAACTGGACCAAATCTTAAACATGACCCAAAAGGTGGTTGTTTATGCAAAGTCAGCCTTCCGGCGTCCCTTTCGGGAACATCCGGCTATGTCTTGACAAAACAGCATCACCCGACTTCTTTATGACAAAATTAAAATTTGACATATTTTTTTGGCTATTTGTTTTTTAGCAAAAGGGGAGGCTGGACACTGCCCGACTTATTTATGACAAAATTAAAATTTTGACATGTTTTTAATTTATTTAATGGTTTTTGGCTATTTTAGCAAAAAGAGGGTTGGACCCGATGAGGGTTGCCTACGTATCTCACATCCGGTGAGAATCAAACCCGCGTAGTTCGGGCAAATTAACCGAACTATTTTAAAACATGACTCTTTTCCATTTTTATTTTTTCCTGGCAAGACAATCTATTTTCCTTTTCTATTTTTGAAAAAGACAAAATAACGATTTTTTTTCCATTTTCAACAAACAATAAAACAATCTATTTTTCCAAAAAAAATAAAGACTCTTTTTTTTCTATATTTTTTTAGTAAAACAAAATAAAATATTTTCCTCTTTTTTTTTTCAAAATTTCGGCAGAGTTTCGCCAGTAATTGGTCATTGATTTTTTTTCTAAAATAATCAATTAACTCCCTAACTGATATATTCTTTTTCCCTTTTTTTTCTTCAATTTTCCAACATTCCCGAGATTCAGAAACCGGTAAACATGCAAGTTCGAAACAAATATATGTACAGAGCAAGTAGGATGCATCAGAATGGTCTTTTCATTTCAGGTTGCTAGTCCTAGACGGACCCAACCCCTGTGTTGAGTCCCCTAAGTCAAATGCAACGTGATGCAAATAAGCGTTCCTACTAGGGATCCGGCATGAAGTCACGTTATTCTATATTCAAAACCTGGGTCAGTGTACTAGACTGTGTACCCGAGCGGACAACTCGAAGTCGAGGAGGGGGCAACTTACCGGGAACCAAAAGGCCATCCGACTTCGTAACTTGTCCGACCTCTTTCTTATTTCAGGGTATGACACTAACAGAATAGGGAGTCTCAACCAGTAAGCACATCCCCAGAGGTAAAGAGAGAAGGGTGTCGGCACAGTTTATATATAGTTCAGATAATATAAAAGCGGTAAAAGCAGCATTTAGCACATTAGGCTCAAACATGTAAAAATCAGATAAAGCCAAATATAACAATTTATCTAAGCTCGAATCTCTAACCCCGAACCAGTGGTTCTGGGTTACCATAGAAGATCGTCCCCAGCGGAGTCGCCAGAGCTGTCACACCTCCTTTTTCCGCCCCCGCGAGGGTACAAGGGAGTTTTTTTCCAATTAAAGGACAATCGACACGGGATTTATTTATTTATTTTAGAGTCGCCACTTGGGAGATTTAGGGTGTCCCAAGTCACCAATTTAATCCCGAATCGAGGAAAATATTCGACTTTCCAAATGAAGTCTGCGAACCAGAAATTCTAAGCAAGGAATTCTGTTGACCCGAGGGAAGGTGTTAGGCACCCCCGAATCCCGTGGTTCTAGCACGGTCGCTTAAGCTGTTGTAATGGCTAAAATATCTGATTTTAATACATGTTAAAAAACTATAGTGCAATTTTAACTTTTAACCGCTTTTATTGTTATTATTATTTTTATAGAGAATTGCAACATCGTGAAAATATATCTCGAACCACGTCACATCAATGTACCCGTGGTTATCGGCATATTTCGACTCTGTTGAGATTTGGATTTGGGTTACATAAATGCACACCCATATTTAAGAAAATAATTTGTTAAAGACGCGCCTAGAGCGACTAGCGTATTGTTGTTTTGGGAAAGGCCGTAAAATTCACTAAACAGTCTATCCCGAATTCTAAATACTCAATTAAACATTTATCGAGGGCCCCGCAATTGGTGCATTTTATTGGGCGAGGCTCATCTCATTTTATTTTTTAAAAAAAGGTCAGTCCTAAAATGCCTACATTTTTTATTCGAAATTTGTCTCTACAAAATAAAAGAGAAAATATCTTAATTTATTTACATGTTATTACCTAGTTACATTATACTAGGCATGTTCTCAGTTTGTCAAATTAAAAAAAACATAGCAATCTAATTTTAATCCTAGACCATTTACATGCTGAAATTAACCAATATTATTTAACTAAACAATATTTCTGCCAAGTTCTTACTAGATGGCCTATTCGTTTGATTTTTGACTCGACGGAGTTACTACACCATTTATTTATTTTTATGCAATATATGTAGATAGTTCATCTGTTAAACTATCGTCGGATGTTCCACTATATGTATTAAATAGCTACATGATTCTGATTTTTGCAAGTTAAATAATTTGTACATACAAATAAAATTCAGAATATAATTCAGAATTTCAATTCTTCATTTTTCATATTCATGCTTCATATTCGGATTACAATAACTTGTGTGTCAGTTGTGTGCCTGATATTGGAAGCAAAAGAAAATGAAGATGAGAATCAGCAGCAGTAATAACAATACAGCCCAGCAGCAACAACCCAGCAACAATAACAACCCAGTAACAGACCGGTGGAGTAGTAATCCCAAAACAAATGCTTCCAACTTTTATGAAACAACAACAATTAATGCTGATTTCAAACAATGAAAGAAAAGCAGAAGATTTTTTTATTTTTTTTATTTGAAAGTTTGAATATTTTTCGGAATTTTCTTTCTCTCTTAAATATTCAGCCTTTTTTTTATCTTATTCTCCCTCTCCGTTTTTCTCTGTTTTCTCTCTCCTCCCTCTTTTCATGTGTCTTTCAAGACTTCCTATATATAATCTCAACCCTTTAATCAATTAAAATCAATCCCTTTCTCTACCAAACTCATTATCTTCCCACTCATCCCCATTACATTAAATAAATATATCACACCACCCCATTATATTTTGTCCCCCATGCCTAACATAAACAAATACAAGATTCCCCCACACTAAAATTTGTCTTGTCCCCCCTTTATATTAAATAACTATATCACAACCCACCCCATTTCATTTTGTCCCCCATGCTTCACATAAAAAATTACAAAAATGTACAATTCCTAAACTACCCCTCCGACCTTATTGCAATTACTATTTTACCCCAAACGTACTGCGATTTACCAAATTACCCCATCAGCTATAACAAATCAATTAATCAAACTTAACCAAAATATAGACAATATGATCAATTTCTAACAATGTTCAAACAACGAATCACATGAACATGATTTCTTCAATATTTCAACAACAAATCACATGAACACAAATTGAACAACAAAGAACAACTAAAATTTGATTGAACAATATTTTAGCAACAAACAAACCTATTTTCCGATTCAACAACAACAACAACAAACAAGTATATTCAGATTTCTAAATTCAATAATATTGAACTTAAAATCAACCCTAACAACATTACAACCAACAATTCCTATACTAAACTTAAACAAGATTATGAGACAAATTCAAGAAATAATCATAAATGATAAACAAGAAATCAAACTACACAAATTTCGGATTCAAGATCAACCAAACAAAGTATGAACATGAATGAAAATATTCAATAACAATAACAAACAAACTTTGTTCAAACTTCGAATTAAACTTAAACAAAACAAATAAACATATTCAAATCACTAATATTCAAATAATCAACTAATCTTTCTTAAATTAAATCCAACAAAACTTATAACAAAGATGCATGATCCAAAAATTAAAACCAAAACATAACTTCTCATTAAATTACTAAATTAAAAACGAACTTCAAACAAGATGAACACTAACTAAATCTATATTAACAACAAACAACGGATTTGAACGATTTAAACTAATACCTTTCTATATTAAAACTAAACTAACAATTCCTTTTTACAAAAATAAATAAAATTAACATGAAACAAAATGAAAAACAATTAATTAAATTTTCATTTGAATCTGAAAATTAAACCAACAAAACACATGAACAAACTAAAAAAAATTAATTCAACGATGAACAAGACAAGAATGTTAAACCCAAATCTTAAACCCACTAACCGGATCGAAACGACGATCGAAGAAGATGGTCGTTTGGCGTCGTTTGAAGACGACGCAGCAGCTACAGTAGCAGTTCCAGGAGCAGCAGCTCAACACGATGGAACAGCAGCAGCAACACGTCGGAGCAGGCAGCAGCGCGACATAGTAGCAGCAGCGCGAATGGAGACGAAGACGCAGCGACAGCCATGGGAGCTCGAGTTCGAGCTCGATGAAGCTCGTCCATAGCTGGTCGTAGCAAAAGCAAGCAGCAGCATGACGGAGCAGCAGCGGGCAGCAGCAAAACGCAGCAGTGGGCAGCAGCAAAACGCAACAATGGCAGACAGCAACATCTCCAAGACTGTTGCTTCTTCTTCTTCACCTCATGTTGCTCGTTGGTTTTCTGTCCAGTGACGACGAGGTGATTTCGAATCAGCTGCTCGACGGGCAGCAGTAGTAGAAGAAGGAGAAGATGCAGCAGCGGGCAGCAATAGTAGAAGAATCAGACGATGCAGCAGCAACTACGAAGAAGCAGACGATGCAGCAGCGCGACGGGGTTCGACGGAGGGTTGGCTGCGTTTTTTTTCTTATTAAAGAAAGAAGATGAAGGAGTTGTGCGTGTGTGTGTGAGTGTGACGGGGTGAGGGGGAAGGGCTGGAGGGGGTGGTCGTTGGGGGTAGGGCAGCCATGGATGGAGCTTGAAGATGGTGAAGGAGAAGAGAGAAAGAGAGAGGGGGGGGTGGCGGATGGGTTAGTATTTTTAGGGTTTTCTTCTTTCTTTTTCTTTTTTTTTTATTTTGTGTTTATTGTAAGATAATAGGGGTGTTGGGTTATGGGCTGGGTCGACCCAGTTCGAAATGGACTGGGTCGTTTGGGAAGATTGGGCCATTTTTTGGGCCTGTGGCTTGAAATCGAAGAAGAGGCCCAATTCCGACTTTCTTTATATTTTCGCTCTCTTTTCTTCTTTTATTTCTCTAAAACTAAATTATAAAAATACTTAAATTATTATTAAGAACTAAATTAAGTTATAAAAGCGCAAATTAACTCCAAATAACAATTAACGCACAATTAAGTAGTAATTAAGCATAAAATTGTATATTTGGACATTAAATGCTAAAAATGCAAACGATGCCTATTTTTGTAAATTTTTATTTTTTTGTAAACAAACTTAATTACTAACAAATTGTAGAATTAAATCCTACATGCAAAATGCGACATATTTTTGTATTTTTTATTAATTTAGCAAATAAACATGCACAGACAAATACAAATAATTATTCAAAATATCACAAAATTGCACACCAAGGAAAATTATTTTATTTTTTGAATTTTTTGGGAGTAATTCTCATATAGGGCAAAAATCACGTGCTTACAAGTTTGACTCTCAACAAGAGTATTTTATTTTTTATTATTTACCGTGAAAATGGTAATAACAATTAAATTTGATTTTATGGTTCTAAAAATACGTGATCTATTTTTATGTGCTAAGTAAAAGATTAAAAAGTAAGATTATAGATTAAAAATGATGTGATAGTCAAACTAAACGGCTGGAGATCTGGTCCTCGAGCTGGCGTGTATGGGGCCTTGATGTTACATCTTGCGTTTTACGTACGTTAAGGTTTCGCCTTCAGTAAATTGACATAGACTCGGGGATGAAATCATCTTGACGTTAACGTATTTACGCTATTTATAACAAGCAATAAATAAGTGTTATGAAGGATAAAGGGGTACACGGATTAAAGAAAACGAGTTTCGTTGAAAGTGGTCAATTTGGAATAAAATACGGGTCGAACGATAATACCCGATAATTATGAACTAGTACCATGCAAGCTACCATATGACCACGATAGTATAATATATAAAGTATATATGAAGTATTTTAAAAATAAATAGAATTTTAAGTAATTTGTGATAATTTTTAAATTATGCGGGTAATTGATTAATTATCGGGTAACAGAACATTACACAATTAACTAATAAGCGGACAAAATTTAATCAATTACAAGAGGGAAACGTGGCACAAGGCCACTAATTGGGAAAAATGACTCATGAATATATGTATATGTATCTTAAGTTTAAAGAGTCTTAGACTTAAAGTCTTAGTAAGACTTATGACTATTATCCATGTAAGACATGATATTAGGCTTCCTTGTTAAAAATCCAAAACATTTTGGCCTCTGATCAAACAAAGGGCAGAAGCAAGAAAATCTTTCAATTTCAAAAGAAATTCAAGCCAAAAAAACGCTAGAAACAGAAGCTTGAAAGCAATCTTCAAAAACGTTGGAACCAATTTGAGCTTAAATCCGTTCTTGGCTCATAAAACATTAGAAGCAGAAAAGTTTCGTTTCAATCCAAATGTAATTTCGTCCATATCTTGCAGAAGCAGATTCGTTTAAATAATTCAAGAAACAGGTATGTTAAGGCTAAGCCCTTATTTCATTTTGCATGATATTGTCATTACACGATTTTGTTAATGAGCCATAAAATTCATATCCCGGAATTTACGTACATTTGGCTACTCTCATAAATTACGTATATTTTCCTAGTCTTGTAAGTTGCAATATTCTCCTTATTGGGACTTCATATTCAATTGAGTATTTTCTTCTCCCAGTCAAGAGAGCAGAGAATTTATATATATATATACAGTATTAAAAGTATTTTCATTACCATCGAGATATAATCGATGGACAGGCCCTTATTGGGCAACCTCTGATCAGATGGTAAGTTATATACCGAGCATGCTGTGGCCGAGCACCTATGAGCGAGCCCAGTTGGTTGAGATACAGAGCCTAGTATGGTCGAGCGCTTATGAGCGAGCCTATTACGGCAGAACAGATATATATGTATACCGAGCCTTATAGAGCCGGATAACTATTTTACTCACTATATTGAGAGAGTTGAGTCAGTATCAACTGATGAGCATATCTTCAGATTATCTTTGATCCCCAGTTGCTTTCAGTTATTATATCATCAGTTCTGTTTTAGCTTTCAGTATATTACCTTACATACTCGGTACATTATTTCGTGTTGACGTCCCTTTTTGGGGGCGCTGCATTTCATGCGTACAAGTTTATATAGACAGACGGGTAGACCTCCTCAGTAGGTGTTTCCCGAGTTTAGCTTTATCGGTAAGCTCCCCTTCTTTCGGAGTTGTTGGGTCTAGCAGTGTGGTGTATATCTTGTGTTTATATGTAGATAGGTTATGGGTAGGTCGGGGCCCTGTTCCGATTACAGTACATCTATCAGTAGATTCTTGTAGACATATCATGTCGGTTAGTGCACTATGTTGGGCTTGTAGGCCCTGTACATATATTTTGTTGGCCTATTAGTTGTAGTAATTATGACGGCCTTGCCGGTCCAGCTTTATATTGACATTAGTCAATGTCAGTCTCCATTTAGTTTTATATTTTGCATCGCACAATATCTTGTAATGTGGCCCATAGCCAAAGTATGACATTACATGTTCAGAGTCTCTTAGTCGCAAGTGGTATGCAAGGATAGATGAGGCACTAGGTGCCGGTCTCGCCCCTGGGCTCGGGGCGTGACACTCGAGGTCGAGTCTGGTGGCCGGCTTAGGGAAATCGAGGGAGGATTAACAGTTATGAGAGCTACAATGGTGGCTTTTTATGATCAACGATAAGCAATAAATGATGAACAATAAATAGAACATAATGAATATAAGCAATAAATGGAAGTAATGAGATCAAGAGAATATGTTAGATAGCAGAGAGAATGTTTTAGTATATCTAGTATTGAATATCAAATGCCCTACAAAATGACAAGGATCCCCTTTATATATGAGGGGGAATCTCAACATAGTACAAATATATATATTACAGAGATGCAAGGCTGGTACAACCATTTAATGACTTGATTCGGGTCTGGACTAGCCCACTAGACTTTGTAAGCTCTAGTTACACGCCTTGGGAACTCCCCACTTTTTCACCATAACCGTTGGTCCATACTACCCCAAGTTCAAGCGTCGATAGCCCTCGGGGGGTGAATCTCGACCATAGTCTCGAACCTTTGAAACGTACTTACGCGGCATCGTAACGACGAAAAATTGGACCCTCCTATTTTACTGCATATAGATAGTCCCCGCGTTTCTTAGAGTGAAAGCGATAAGAAACAGCTCTGACACTGATCTCCTCGAGCCACTTGTGATGATGTCACACATATGACATCAGCTTTTATGATAGCTAAGACGTCTCATCGATGCGTTTTTCCTAGGAACATCCATTACACTGTCAGTTTATTTTTTCAAAGTAATAATGCCGCCACCGATCCGTTTCTTAAAAATATTGATTGCGCCTGCCGATACATTTTCCAAAGAGTATTGATTGCGCATGTTGGTTGCGCTACCCTTTCTCTATAAGTGGAAGCTTTGTTGAATCAAATTTTCGCTCAGTCATTCTTCACCATTTTTGAACTCCTTTATTCTCATCGCCCCCATCCAATTTTATTTCTCATGTTTAACTCCTGTGGTCGTAGGGTCATGCAGCAGCGTTTTCATCGGCTACGCAACGGCCCTTTCTCAAAGTTGTCTTTCTCCGAGCGAGATTGCACTAACTTCTTCTTCTTGTTGTTGTTGTTGCTATTGCTGTCGTCGTTGGTTCGTGGTGATGAGATAGGGGCGCCGATTTCTTCCGTCTCAGGAAGACATTTGGACTTTACACTACTGTTTAGGAGGATGTTTGAACTGTACACCGCTGCTTGGCTCCCTATTCCGTCCTGGTGTGGCACTTCGTCCCTTTTGCTTTCCGTAGGGTGAAGTGATAAGGCCGACGCTCGCCGAGTCTTCTATCGAGCCGTGATTTTCTTGGCCTGGTAAAAGCTTTTGCTCTTTGGCGGGCTACAGCTTTTTCTTTCATCTTTTTCTGCTTCTTCTGTATCACTTTCCTCTTCTTCATCTTCTCTCTTGAAGATGCCGTTTTGGAAGATCTAGATGAGGCCCCCGAGGAGATGGTGCTCGAAGATACTGCCACCGAGGATGCACCCCCGAGAATAGATTAAACTCTTGGCTTTTATTATATGTATATTTTTTGCTTCTTTGTTTCTGTGTAAGGACCCTTCGTGGCTTTTGTAATCATGTTAAGGACCCCTCGTGGGCTTTTGTAATCAGGTTTTATTAATACAAGAATATTTCTTCGATTTGTCTCTGATTTATGCTGAATTCCCTCTTTATTTGCGTTTGTGAAAAATCTAAGCACGTGACTCTACCGGTTGACCCGGATATCAGATTAGGGCGTAGGTGTTCCCTCGGTTCTTGATCGGCCAATATGATTTTCCCTGAAACACTTTGTTGTCTCTCGGACCAAGCCCAGATTAACCCAGTACAGACTTAGGTTGCCGAAGCCAGTGACTTTGAATCGAGTGAGAACGAGGCCTCGATTTTAACACAAACTTAGCTCTATTTAGATCCCGTTGGTAGTTCTTGAAGGAGAATTTTCTCGAGTTCCTGGGAATAAAGATAGCCCTAGGACTTCCATGGACAGTCCCCGAGTGAGATTTAGCCTAAGTTCGGGTGGCCCAAAAGACCTGATTTGACCTTAGTGTGAAGGTAGCCCTATGGATTCATTAGTAATTCTTGAGTATGAACTGGCTCGAGCTCAAGTAGCTCGAAGGCCAAGGAATCGGGTGAATAACCCGCATTCGTAATAGTAGAAATCCTCAAGGCAGGATACTACCTCGAGGTTGGACTTACATACGAGCAACTCTTTTTTAGAGACTCATAGTGATATTAATGGCTCATTGGAAGCCTTTCTTCTCTCTTGACGGAGGTCCTCGAGATCGGGTACCATCTCGAGGATCGTAATGATATTGATGGCTCCTTAGAGCCTTTCTTCTTTTTCGATGGAGGTCCTCGAGATCGGGTACCATCTCGAGGCTCGTAATGAAATTGATGGCTCCTTAGAGACTTTCTTCTTTTTTGACGGAGGTCCTCGAGATCGGGTACCATCTAGAGGCTTGTAATGATATTGATGGCTCTTTAGAGGCTTTCTTCTTTTTAGTGGAGGTCATCGAGATCGGGTACCATCTCGAGGCTTATAATGATATTGATGGCTCCTTAGAGTCTATCTTCTTTTTGACAGAAGACCTCGAGATCAGGTACCATCTCGAGGCTTGGTTGACGCGGGGGTCTCTGACCCCAAAACGTCGTATGGCGGCGTCAAGTGTATAACATGGTTATGAAATGACTGAGGCGATCCCACTAGCATATCTTCCCAAAGCGAAAAAATGGATCAGTCAACATTTTTAATTAGCCTTTGAGGCAGGCGGATAGTTGATGCCTTTCCCATATATAGGGTTGTCTTCCCTCTTTTGAAGATTCCGCTATTCCGAGTAGTTATACTCCTTTATAGATTTCTTCATTCCTACATTGGATCCTCTACCATTTCAATTTTGATGCTCTTGTTCAAATTCTTGCTCCAATTCCCTAGTTTTACCACAGTTATGGCTGCTACACCAGGATTCGCTCGGCAAGGAGAGGGGAGTTCCGCTCTTGAAGGCTTTTTGAACCAAAATGCTCAGGGTCATTGGGAGTATGCCTCGAAATTTGTTTCTTTAATAGGAGAGGGGCACCTTGAATCAATGGGGAAAGATTGCGGATGGGGGGAAAAGGTAGTACTGTGGGCACCTTCCCCGGAAGAGAGTATCATGGATTACGCCAAGGGGTTTTTGAATGTGTATACGTACCCCTTTACGCTGGGCCTCCCGGATAGGGTCGTGCTTGAATTCTGTCAAAAGTACCAGGTTGTCTTGGCGCAGGTTCACCCGTCATTCTAGAGGATAGTGTTGATGATTAGGTTCTTTGCAGAAGAAGTAGGGCTTGAATTCACTCTTAGTCATCTCATCAGGTTATATCGGCCTTTTCACTATCGGGGTCTGTTGACCCTACGATGCCGATCCACCATGACTTTCATTGTTGATGATGAAGAATATGGGGATCAGGGATGGATGAGTCAGTTTGTCCGAGTACGAACAGTTGATATTATCCTTGTGGAGTCTTCGCCATTTCCCGAGGAATGGAATTATACAATTAAGTGATATACTTGTGCCTTTGTAGTTTTGTTTATGGCAGAGGCGGATTCCGTAAATATGCCTTCCTTTCCTTTTTTGAAGCAATTTCATGGATGTCGTGCGAGGTCACCGATTTTCCGAATTGGGCTCGGAAGTTGGTGACCTACTCGACTTATAATGAGTGTAAGTGGCGAGCTTCGTCTAAGGGTAGGTAGGAGGTAAAACACCACGGTACGTGCTGGGTGATTTGCTCCCCTCCCCCCCCCCTTCGGAAGGGCACTTTCTCTTTCCACGTACTAACTCTATCATCGTAGGCATTGGAAAGTTCTTTAAAGTGAGATCATGCCCTCTAGGAGAAGGAGAAGGACCGCCGACTTTAGGACCGAGGGATGATAATAATAACAATAAGCAGAAAAGGTCTTTGTAGGGCGACGATGATTATAGCAAGACACGTCCGGCCCAGAGGCTCAGAGAGGGCATATCAGCTGAGCCTACAACACCCGAGATCTCTGGCTTAAGAAAAACAGTCCCTCCTCCACTGCCATCTCTTTTTCCCGTCGTAGGTACCTCGAAGAGCGAGGGATCCCTGCCGCCGGCTTCTTCTCCCGTCGAAGGTACTTCGATGGTCATTCAAAGCTGGGGGCCATATACGGTGGATGACCATATACCAATCGGGAGTGGTTCTGTTGGGGTTGATGGAGCCGGGCTAGCAAATGTGCATTCGACTTTCGAGGGAGCTCAGCAGCTCTACTCCGTGGTGAGTTGTGGCCGATCACATTGGTTTTGTAGTTTTTGCAATTTTCGCTCTCTTATCACGTTTCTCTTCCACAGGCTTTTAACAAGCTCAAATTTCAGCTGTTTCACCATGAGGCTAGGCTGCGAAAAGTCGTAGATGGGGAGGAATCCCTCAGGCTTCTTTGCGACGAAAGGGAAGACGAGTTGGCACATTTGCGGTATGAGGCGAGTCGTAGTTTGAACTACGAAAGCTACCTCGAGGAGAAGGTAACTTCTATTTCAAAGGAGTATGTGTTTCTTCTTTTATCTTTCGAGGCTGATGTTTTGTTTACTTCAGTTGTAGAAAATGACGGAGGGCCTAGAATACCTTTGGAGCGAAGTTGGTCGAGCCAAGCACGAGCGCGATGAGCTAAAGGCTTGGGTGGACACCCAGATATCGGCTAGAAAATATGCTTTGGACAAGGCTTCCGCCCTCGAAGTGCAACTTCGCAATGTTCACAAGAATGGCTTGGTCCGAACGGACATGATTCCAAGGCTCGAGTCTGAGCTCCTGAAGGTGAAGGCCGAAGTTGCGGATGCCCGGGCTGAAGCCGAAATGATCCGAACTGAGGTTGATAAGAATGTGGCTACCTATTTGAAGGACGCCGTCGACGCTCATGCTGAGCTATGGGGGGCTCTCGACCAGGAGAGTAGGAATAAAGAGTACGTGAGGTGTAAATCTCATAGGGAACCCTCGAGGAAATTCATGCCAGAGGCTTCGATCTCTCGGAAGATATAAAGCAAGCGAAGGCGGAAGAATATGATATTATGTTCCTTCTGTCTGATGCCGAAGATGGAGAGGAAGAGGCCGACAGACCATAGTCCCCGAGGGGGATGTAGATTAGGCCTTCCCTTTCTTGTTCTGTGTACAGTGTTTTCAAGGAACCTTGCAAATGAAGCTTGTATTCTCTTACATATATGTATAAAAGGAAGCCTCGTTGTTTTATTATTCACGTATTGCCTTTTGCCTTGATTTTATCCAGATGAATTGGTCTTTGAGTTAAAAGGAATCCTCAGATTCATAGTATAGCCCTGGGGATCATTGGGCTAGCCCGTAGGCTCTTACGCACTTGGTCGGTACAACCTTTTAGTATAAGACGGTGTTTGAGCTCTTATTCTTTTGCTCTTAGGCATATTTAGTTAACTATTTTGGGTTCAGTCTCCGAGTCGGGTATCGACTCGAGCTCATTCGACCCTCAATTTTTTGAATTTAAAGCTGGCCCATAGGCTCTAACGCGTTGGGTCAGTATGGCCTCTTATATGGGCTGGCGACAGTGGACCTCTTATATGGGCTTAATTTTTCCCTCATTAAGAACTTTTTGAAATTGTGTTTTCCTGACTCTTTGACGGTTCGATAGAAACCTCGATTGTGAGTCGTTATATGGCGATGATCGAGCACCCAGGGAGGTTTGGCTTGGTGGTTGAGTATTTTGAAGCCTATAGTTTGGAGCTGACATGGTCAAAGCTCTTTTGCCTTTGTCGAGGGTAGCCTGTTTAACCGGTTCTTTTCGAAGTGTTTTCGAAGTAATAGAAGGCCTATGATTTTATAGCGACGTTTGGGCGTCCCCCAGTTGCATTAGTTTGGCAGGTACAGCCTTGTGACCGTAGTCATTGTGTTTGGCCGGAGCCTTTCAGTCCTCGAGTGAAGTAGTTTTGGCATTTATATCGAGGGTATGCCTTTTTATGGGTCTTACATGTTCGATATATAGCCTTAACTTTGAGATCGGGACTATGCCTTTCGTAAGGTCTTATAAGTTTTTGCATGCCTTTGAGGTCTTACAGTTTTGGTTACTTGGTACAAGTATGGTTCATGCCTTGCTTGAGATCTTACAGATATTGTTGTTGCTTTTTATAGGTCTTACGAGACTGAGATTGCCCACATTGGGTCTTACGGCCTCAGATTCTTTATGAGTCGATGGGGGTGACAATTGGCAGCAGTCCCCGAGTCATCGAAAGTTTTTTGGCTCAAGAGCCATTCCTTATAAACTTGGTATTGCCTTATCGAGGGCTTACGAGTTTGAAGTTTCGACCCGGAGGTCATGCAGCTTCGAGTTGTTGACGCCAATCCCAGAGTGTTCGGGACGATTTTTGGCTCTGGAGCCATTTTTGCAAAAATACCGAGCTTCTCTGAAATGCGGAATGTTTTGACGAAAGGGAAGGTATTCCTTGATTACTTGGTACAAGTATACACATTTTCGTTGTTGAAGGCTCGGTTATTCTATATGGGCACAGTTCGTTCGACTGTTTGGCCCGGTACATTATTTTCCTATCAAGACCCTGTTCAGCACATCTTGACTTCTCCGAGGAGGTAGCCTTCGGGGGGATGCCCCTAGTTTCGAGGTTGATTGAAGAGAATCCTTGAATACTCATTGAGTCATCCTTAGGTAGCATATGGATGTTGCCTCATTAAAAACCTTGTCGGTAAAATCCTTTTCGAGATAAAAACCTGATCAAAGGAAAAGAGTGCAACGTATGCTTTGCAACCTTAAGGTCTTCGAGCTGGACGACGCTTCGACTGTCTCAGTTGGACACCTGCATAAAGGTTAGTGTGAAGTGTAAACTAAAAGAGAGATGGTTATACCTTAATGGCGATGGCGCTTTGAGCCTCGGTAGGCCTTCAATATTTGCTCTGAGGACATAGTTTGTTCATTCGGGTATAGCCGAGAACGTGTCCCGTGATTGCTATTTCACAGTTTGTTTATCCTGCGGTTTCTTCGGCGTCGAAGGCATCGGCGCCACGTTGTGCACTGCGAACATCTCCCTTGGTGTATGTTGTTCCCCGTACATGTTTTTGATTCTGTCCTTTGTTGTAAACTTTATCATTTGATGAAGAGTTGATGGTACTGCTCTCATGCAGTGTATCCATGACCTTCCGAGCAAAGCATTGTACCTCATGTCTCCTTCGATGACGTGGAATTTGGCATTTTGGATAGTGCCAACCACGTTGACGGGAAGGGTGATATCCCCTTTGGTTGTCTCGCTCGCCATATTGAATCCGTTAAAGACTCGAGAGGCGGGCATGATCTGGCTGAGCAGTCCGAGATGCTCCACGACCCTTGACCTGATGATGTTGGTCGAGCTACCTGGATCCACAAGTGCACGTTTCATTTGAAATGTATTCACAAGGAAAGAAATTACCAGTGCGTCATTGTGAGGCTGAGACAAGGTCTCGATGTCCTCGTCACTGAATGTGAGGGCGCCCTCAGGTATGTAACCTCGAGTTCGCTTTTCTCTGGTGATAGATATTTTTGTTCTTCTGATGGTAGGTTCTTGTAGGATGTCGACCCCTCCCATGATCATGCGTATAATATGTTGCGGCTCATCTGCTTCATTCTTCTTGATCGCTTCTTTTTCTCGGAACTAATTTTTAGATCGCTCCCAGAGGAATTCCCTGAGGTGACCTTTGCTGATTAATCGGGCTACCTATTCCTGGAGTTGCCGGTAATCTTCGATCATGTGACCGTGTGTATTGTGAAATTCACACACTAAGTTATGGTTCCTTTGTGAAGGATCTGATTGTACAGGCCTTGGCCACCTGGTGTCTCTGATCTTACTGATGGCGAACACGATATCTGAAATATCGACGTTGAAGTTATATTTCGACAAGCAGGGTGCCTCCGTCGGCCCCGTATGCCTACCGAATCCAGCTTTATTGACAAGTCCTCGAGGATTCTGCCCTCGGTCCATTTTTTTATCATTTCGGGGTATGTTATGCCTCTGTGCGTTTCTCCTATCTTCGATGTGTGGCTGGTACCTTTCTTTTTTTGGCTTCAGCTCCTTCTCCAGAAGCCTGCTTGGGTATACCGAGCCCGAGGGGGATCCTAATTGGTCATCCTCGACCCTGATCTTCTATTGATAACGGTTGTGAACATCCGACCAAGTCACGATGGGGTATTCCACCAGATTCAGTTTCAGCTATTTCGAAGCCACCGAGCTTCGTTCATTCAAACCTTGAGTGAAGGCATGCACTGCCCAGTCATCGGAGACTGGAGGTAGTTTCATTCGTTCCATTTGAAAGCGAGATACGAACTCTCGCAGCATCTCATTCTCCCTCTGCTTGATCTTGAAGACATCAGATTTCCTTGTCGCTACTTTGATGGGATCAGAATGTGCCTTTATGAAAGAATCTACCAGCATGGCAAATGAATCTATCGATTTTGGGTCCAAGTTGTGATACCACATCATTGCCCCTTTTGAAAGCATTTCTCCGAACTTTTTCAATAGGATGGACTCGATCTCGTCGTCCTTTAGGTCGTTTCCCTTCACTGCACAAGTGTAAGCAGTAACATGTTCATTTGAGTTTGAGGTTCCGTTCTTTGGAAGGTCTGGCATTCTGAACTTCTTTGGAATGGGTTTTGGAGCCGCTTCATATGGGAATGGCTTCTGTACGAACTTCTTTGAATCAACACCTTTCAGGATTGGGGGTGCACCCAGAATTTGATCGACCCTAGAATTGTAGTCTCGACCTTCTTGTTGTTGGCTTCTATCTTTTTCTCGCCCGACTTGATCCTCTTTGTGAGGTCCTCGATCATCTTTATGATGGACGGGCCGGCTGCCAACCCGTTGTTGCTTGATCTTTCTGGTACCTGCTTGGTCTGAGGGGCCATTCCCGGGGCCACTGTACTTGGGGTTTTTTGGTGGCTCTGCAGCTGAGCGATTGCCAACTGTTGTGCCTGCAACATCTCAAAAATAAAGTGAAGGCTGACCTTCTGTTCCTCCCGAGCTGGAGTTTTTTGGACTTCTTGTTTATCTCCTTGATGTATGCTCCTGTTGGTGTGGGAGCTTATATCGACATGTTGGGCATCACGTGAGACCATGTCCACGGGAATTTGTTCTAGCGCATTCTCAGGGTTTCGTGGTAATACACCAACACCCGGAACATCCACACCGTTCTCTTTGTGGTCTTCAAGATTGTTGTTTTCACGTGCATTTACTAAGTTAGACATTTTGACTTGAAATCAATGATCTTGGATAAGAAAAAAAAATGTGAAAGGTAACTTGCGTTATTTAGTTAAACCAGCAAAAAAATAATCACTATTATTTTTAGCCCCACGATGGGTGCCAAACTATTTACCGTGAAAATGGTAATAACAATTAAATTTGATTTTGCGGCTCTAAAAATACGTGATCTATTTTATGCTAGTTGTTAGGCAATGGATGCTAAGTAAAAGATTAGAAAGCTAGATTATATCTTTAAAACGATGTGATAGTCAAACCAAACGGCTAGAAATCTAGGCCTCGAGCTTGCATGTATGGGGCCTCGAGGTCGAGTCTGGTGGCCGGCTTAGGGCAATCGAGGTAGGATTAACAGTTATGAGAGTTACAATGATGACTTTTTATGATCAATGATAAGCAATAAATGATGAACAATAAATAGAACACAATGAATATAAGTAATAAATGGAAGTAATGAGATCAAGAGAATATGTTAGAGAGCAGAGAGAATGTTCTAATATATCTAGTATTGAATATCAGATGCCCTACAAAATGACAAGAATCCCCTTTATATATGAGGGGGAATCCCAACATAGTACAAATGCATATATTACAAAGATATAGGGCTGGTACAGCCATTTAATGCCTTGATTCGGGTCTGGACTAGCCCACTAGACTTTGTCAGCTCTAGTTACACGCCTTGGGAACTCCCCACGTTTTCACTATAACTATTGGTCCATACTGCCCCGAGGTCGAGCGTCGATATCCCTCGGGGGGTGAATCTTTACCATAGTCTCGAACCTTTGAAATGTGCTTACGCGGCATCGTAATGACGAAAAATTGGACCCTCCGATTTTACCGCATACATCTATATTTTGCCTTAGTTGTATTAGTTGCGCTAACAAATACATTCGATACAGGTTATATCCTCTGCATAAATCTATGTATACAGTCGATACAAGTTGTATGCTTTGTATACACCCTTGTATTTCACCTTGGTTACCGTTGGTACATGTTGTATTCGTTGCACGAATGAATATAATTGTGCGAACGAATTTAATTGATACAGGTTGTATTCATTACGTGAATGAATACAGTTGAGATAGGTTGTATTCATTACGAGTTTGAATACATGTGTTACAAACTAGTAACATTTGAACTATAGCTACAAATAGTAATTAGGCAAACTATAGTTACTGGACTTTAAATTATAGCAGTACTTTATGAAAAGGGATTTTCCTTCCTATACAATATTTAAAACTTATTTACCAAAATTATCCTAATTTTTTTTTCTCTCCTCTTTCAATAGCACTCCTTCACAGAAAGTGTTGTCTGTTTTTTTAAATTAGTTTAGAGAGGATCCAACAGTAAAAACCCAAAAGGGGAGGCATCTCATAAAGCCATTGTTTTGCTTTTCAATCGGCTTTTGGCTCGCTATGGTGGCTACATGCATACACTAGATCTCTATCTTCCTGTTTTTTCTTAACTTTTATTAAGTTTGTTTCATTTGGATGATTGAAATAAAGTTTGGTGAAATGTCTACCGGAGGAATTTAGGTTTAGCAGAATTGGAAACATGAGTCTGTCGAGGAGGAGATGAAGGGTGTTGGCCTTTGCTAGAATATTTTTCAAAATTAAAAAAAAAATCATTCCAATTGTGTATTACCTATTTTAAGCCATAATTAGCACAAATCTTCTCTCTCTTTGCCGCCTCCCTCCTAAATAGAAACCAATATAAGTTCTTCATTTTCAAGTTATGCTAACGGCAGGTCGTCACTTACATCGTTCTCAACTTCAGGGCCATCATCAAGAATTGGAATAGCAAGTTCAAAGCAGCATATTATAGCACAACTCCAAATATTTAAAAGGAAAAAAACTTTATGCACATATGCAGTCATATCAGTTACTTATGGAATGCCATTATCAGTCTTTATTGCTGCTACAATATTCAAGTTTTTCAGTTTAAACAAACATGAATCAATGCACATGAGTCAATTCAGAATTCATTCTCTACTTTTCTTTCTTTAACAAGTTGAGTTAGAAAAGAATAATGTATGGTACATCAATATAAAAAATTTAAAAATAAATTTCATACAAATAATACAAATTTGATATATCTACAATAACATACATACTAAAAATAAATTTCATACAACTAATTATATAATATACAACTTATTTACAATTTATCTACAACTTTCATAGAACATTTCTACCCAGTTAATACAACGACAACATCATAAAACTTAAATATAATTTTCATATAAATTTTATAAAATATGTTTTTTGTATGTATTTTGTATATATTTTGTAAGTGGTGTGTTCTTCTTCCTCTCTAAATTTTCAATCAAAACTTCGTCTTTTCATACAATTTTGATACATACCAATAAATTTATATAAAAAGATAGTATTATAACATAAATATAAATTTTGTACAATGATTGATATATTATATAAGTATTTTTTAACTTTCATACAACATTCAAATAAAAAATATATATAATTACAACAGAATATAATTTAAATACAATTTACATACAACTTTAATACAATTTCGTAAGTATATTGTATGTCATGTGTTCTTCTTCGAGTTTCAATCTGAAAATCAACTTAATTTTCACCAAACACCCTCAAAATTGAGAGATAAGCTCTAAAGAATATTCAAATTATTTGCAGCAGCACACAATCCAAACAAACAATTGTTTTTGAAAACCCCAAATTCGAATTCAAAGCTCCGGAGTTTTTTAATGATTGCCAATGATGGAGAATCAAATACCTTCAAAATTTATTGATTGACAATGCTAATTCAAACACAAATTATGCAACATAAAAGGAAATTGCGAAGTTAAAACTCTATATTAAAATAATTGAAATTCATTAACGAATTTCCTAAAAAAAGGATAAAAAGCAGAGAAAAATGAAGGAAGAAAAATTGGGAAAAGAACATAGAGAGAGATAGAGAGAGAGAGAGAGCGCGGGGATGGGAAAATAACTTATTCCCTATTTAATTTTTTAATATAAAGGGATAATTATTAATATGAATTTGTATATGCCATATAATTAAGTTAAAACTTGATTAGAGAGGATAAATAAATTTTATATGTAGTATAGATAGGTAAAAATCTGTTATGGAAATTCCTCTAACTTCAAACAAAAAACAACAACAACAAAGCTAGTATAATCCCATAAATGGGGTCTGAGGATGGTAGCGTGTACGCAGATCTTACTCCTACCTTATAAAGATATGAAGGATGTTTTCGATAGACCCTCGGCTCAAGGCACAGTGGAGATAAGGCAACAAGTAGCAAACAATAGTAACAACAATATATTAAGGTAACGTGCACGAATGACACAACATGTAATAGTAAAGAATCATGAATAAGATAACACAAAAATAGTCCTAGTACTACTGGTAAACCGAGGAGGAACACACTACTAATTATCAACCTTCAACCCTAATCCTCGACTTCCACGTCTTTCTATCATGTGTCATATCCTCGGTAAGCTGGAGCAATGATATATCCTGCATAACTACCTCTCTCCAATACTTCTTAGGGCTACCCCTACCCTTCATCAGACCCGCAATGGACAACCTCTCACACCTCCTAACCGGAGCATCTATGTCTCTCCTCTTCACATGTTTGAACTATCTCAGCCTTGACTCCCGCAACTTGTCCTCCATAGATGTCACTCTTACCTTGTCCCTGATAACTTCATTCTTGATCCTATCCTTCCTGGTATGACCACACATCCATCTCAACATTCTCATCTCAGCTACTTTCATCTTCTGGACATGGAACTTCTTGGCGGGCCAACACTCAGCCCCATACAACATAGCCAGTCTAACTACCACTTTGTATAACTTTCCCTTAAGTCTAGGTGGCACACTCTTATAACACAAAACCCCTGAGACAAGCCTCAACCTCATCCACCCTGCTCCAATAGGATGCGTAACATCCTCGTCAATCTCCCCGTTGCCTTGAATAATCGACCCAAGATACTTGAAACTATCTCTTTTGGAGATGGCTTGAGTACCAATCTTCACTTCCGCTCCTTCTTCGTGCATCACATCACTAAACTTGCACTCCAAGTACTCAGTTTTTGACCTATTCAACTTAAAACCCTTAGACTCCAGCGTCTCTCCCCAAACTTCCAACCTAACATTAACTCCCTCACGCGTCTCATCAATCAGGACTACATCGTCAGCGAATAGCATACACCATGGCACCTCCCCTTGTATGTGTCGCGTCAACACCTCTAACGCTAAGGCAAACAAAAATGGGCTAAGAGTCGATCCCTGATGCAGCCCCGTCTCCACTGGAAAATGATCTGAGTCTCCTCTCGCGGTCCTCACTCGAGTCTTCGCTCCCTCGTACATGTCCTTATCACCTTTATATATGCCACTGGGACACTGTTAGCCTCCATACATCTTCATAGGACCTCTCTCAGGACTTTATCATAAGCCTTCTCCAGGTCTATGAATACCATATGCAAGTTCTTCTTCCTTTCCATATACTGCTTCACCAATCTCCTCACAAGGTGAATGACTTCTGTAGTAGACCTTCCTGATATAAACCCAAACTGGTTCTCGGAAATAGTAATAACACTACGTCGCACCCTCCTCTCCACCGCTCTCTCCCAAATTTTCATAGTATGACTCAGCAGCTTGATACCCCTATAGTTGTTGCAGTCCTGAATATCACCTTTGTTCTTGTACAACGGGATCATCAAACTCCACCGCCACTCCTCGACTTCTTCCCCATGAAAATGACTAGTAAACCATTTCAAGCCTGCCAGCCCCGCTTCATTCCAAAATTCTACTGGATCTCGTCAGGCCCAGTTGCCTTACCCCTACTCATCTTTCGCATTTCCTCAACCTCCTCACTCTTAATACCGCCTGCAAAACCCAAAATCCCTCTGACTCTCTGAGTTTTCCAACTCTCCTAGTACAATGTTCCTGTCCCCTTCCTCGTTCAGGAGTTTATGGAAGTACTATTGCCATCTACGCTTAATACCCGCCTCTTCCTCCAGAACCCTACCGTCTTAGTCTTTGATGCACCGCACTTGATCCAGGTCCCGAACCTTCCTCTTTCTGATCTTGGCTAACTTGTATAGCTTTCTATCGCCTCATTTGCCCCCAATATCCTCATACAATCGCTCAAAAATTACAATATTAGCCGTTGTGACTGCCAATTTTGCCTCTTTCCTTGCCACATTAAATCCCATCATCCTATCATCTATGAAAAAATGATACTGTATAGCCGCTGTAAAAATAATAGCTAAAAAATGTATAATTTTTTTTTTTGTATCTATGTACATTTTGTATCTTATATACAAAAAATATATAAATTTTATACACTTTTTTGGATATCAAATATAAATAATTTATGGCGCGGACTAAATGACAATACCCACCATCTATTCTAATCAAACAGAGGGAAACTCGCAAATACTATTGGAAAACAAGTCATATATAATTGCAAAACTAATTGAAATTTAGCCATTTTTACGTACGAAATAATAATTAAAGAAAACTACCCCTGATTTAAAAAGCAGAGCTTCTTCATCTTGTCCGCTTTTTTCGAACACCATAACAGTCAAGAGTCACTTATAAATGACTGTTTTTGTATTGCTTTGCAAATATTGACTATTTTTCGATTACAAATCTAGCCATCCCCCGCTATTTTTACAAAATAGCCCACTGGTCCAAGAAACAATTCCGGAGTTTGAGTTTGGCCCAACCCAATGGAAGTCAATGACTTAATCTTTCCATAATTCCGACATTGTTGATCATTAACGTTGGAAAATTCTTCCATTGGACTCTCCGACAATGGCTGAAAACCACCACCACCACCACCATCACCGGCCCCATCGTCTCTCACTCCCACCACGCACCACCATTTCCACCACCACCGCCACTCCTACTACCACAAGAACCCCCTACCCTCTTTTCAACAACTACCCACCCTCAACTCCAACTCCAACTCCGTCTAAACACCGAATTCCCTCCTATTTCCCCACTCCCAAATCTTCAACAAAAACCTCATCTTTACCATTTCTCTTCCTCCTCCTCTTCTCTCTCCGCTCTCTTTACTCTCTTCTCCCTTTCCTCCGTTCTTCGCCTTCCTCTTTCTCTCTCTTCCCTTTCTCTTTCCTCGTTTCCCTCCTCTCTTTTCTCCTCACTTTCTCTTTCTCCATCTTCACTTCGAAACACCCTTTTCATCACAAAAATCGCCACCGGCTCGTTTTTTTCTCCTTCACCAAATCTCTATATAAGCTTCTACTGCAAAAATCCCTTCTTCTTGCTATAGTTTTTCTGCTGAGATTTCAAGCTCTGAGATACTGTGGCACTGCTGCAATGATTCTTGCTGAAGTTTCCGGAAATATAGCTGCCCGCTTCATTTCTGATGGAAAGAGACTCGATCTTTTTGACAAGAGTCAGATTAGATCGTCCAAGGTTTGTGGGTTTATTGCTATGTTTATTGGGTTATTTCTGCTATCTGTTAGTTGGGATAGAATCGAATGTTTCCCTTTATCTTCTGTAAATGTAACTGAAATGGGGTTTTCGATTCTGCCGAGGTATAGTTGTATAAGGATTTGGCCTATGTTGCTTCCTTTTGCTTGCGGGTTTTTGGGGTGTTATGAGAGGAGTTTTATGAATTTAGGTAGTTTAAGGGAAATGGGTAGGAAGCAGGTTAGATTGATATCTTTGTTTTTTACTACTGTAATGCTGTTTGTACCTGCTGTTATAAGTATGTTTGTGTTTGAAGCAGACGGAGATAGTATCTCTATTTCGAGTCTCGGTTGGGTTTTGGTGAACACAGTAGTGTTTGGTGTGCTTTTGAGTGAGAATTTTACTGATGAGAGGACAATTTCGTCGAAGGATTTTCAAAAGGAGTATCTTGTGACCTATTTATGTACTGTTGTATTGGAATTGTTTTATTATCCCGAGCTTTCGCTTTGGGGATTGTTGATATGTGGATTGTTGCACTGGATTTCAGTAAGGAATTTGGATCCCGTTGATAGTAATTATATTGAGTTGGGGTTGGAACCGTCGGATTGGTTTACGACTTCGGTTATGAAACCTCTCCGGCATATCTTGGGTGAGAGGAAGTCTCGCAAGATAGCGCTTTTCCTTTTGATCAATACAGCTTACATGGTTGTGGAATTTGTTGCTGGTTTTATGAGTAATAGCCTTGGGTTAATATCAGATGCTTGTCACATGCTGTTTGATTGTGCAGCTCTAGCTATTGGGTTATATGCTTCGTACATATCCCGGTTGCCAGCAAATGGTCAGTTTAACTATGGTCGTGGAAGATTTGAGATTCTTTCTGGGTATGCAAATGCTGTTTTTCTTGTCCTCGTGGGAGCGTTAATTGTGCTTGAATCATTTGAGAGGATATTAGACCCTCAGGAGGTTTCTACTAACAGCCTATTGTCAGTGTCTATTGGTGGACTTCTTGTTAATATCGTGGGTTTGATCTTCTTTCACGAGGAACATCATCATGCCCATGGTGGATCATGTTCACACTCCCATTCACATGCTCATTCTCATTCCACAGGCGATAGTCTCCAAGATCACCATCTTCACCATTTACATGACCATGATAACTCCCATGACCATAACCATGACCACCATTCTCATGATCACTCCCATGAACATAAGACTCCTCATTCTCATGATCATTCCCATGACCATAACACTCCTCATTCTCTTGATCATTCCCATGACCATAACACTCCTCATTCTCATGACCATAACCATGACCATAACACTCCTCATTCTCATGACCATAACCATGACCACCATTCTCATGACCATAAGACTCCTCATTCTCATGATCATTCCTGTGACCATAACCACGGGCACCATCATCATGATGATGCTCACCAACATTGTCATGTTGGCAGCTCAAGTGGTTCTTCGATAAAGGTGCACCACGGCTCTGTTGCAAGTTTGCAAGGACCAGATATTTCTCATGGTCAAGACAAGGGTGTCACTGAGAAACATAAGCGGCAACACCGGCACATTGATCATAACATGGAAGGCATATTTTTGCATGTTCTGGCTGACACCATGGGTAGTGTTGGGGTGGTAATTTCGACGCTGTTAATCAAGTACAAGGGATGGCTCGTTGCTGATCCCGCCTGCTCAATTTTTATCTCTGTTCTAATTATATCTTCAGTAATCCCATTGCTCAGGAATTCAGCAGAAATTTTACTGCAAAGAATTCCAAGGGCTCATGAACAGGATTTGAAGGAAGCTGTAAACGATGTCATGAAGATAAAAGGTTTATCTGGGATTCAGAAGCTGCATGTTTGGAGCTTCACGAACTCAGATGTGATTGGTACTCTTCATCTTCTTGTCTCAAGCGAGAGTGAGAAGTTATCTGCAAAGGCACAAGTATCTGAAATATTACGTGATGCTGGGATCAAGGATTTGACAATGCAAGTAGAATGCATCCAAAGTAGTTAGTCTAATTGGTGGCATTACTTAAAGTGCTCAGTGTGCGCTTCAACTATACCAGATGGAGATCCCTTGAGATATGAAGTGATGTACAGTGAGTTGAGTAAGTGATAGTTTTTTTTCTTCTTTTAACCTTATAAATTTTCTAAGGTCTTTAATTTCTGTCCCCAGACCCCCTTCTATTTTCTGATCTTTATACTATTATTAACGAAGCTTAAAAGAAAATGTTGAAATGAACTCTATCTGATGTGCTGCTGCCTGCAAGGAAATCTACCCGTTTCCATATTGAATGATTAATGAATACATTGGGAAACTAACCTTATAAAAACAATGTGTCTCCAGGTGATTGAAAACTGGTGCTTGACCCGTTTTGCCCTTCAGTTCCTGTATTGCTTTGTGCTGTCATTATGTTTTTGTCTTTCCCTCATTTCTTTGTTTGTGTCCTATCTTCTGAGTTGTGCTGTTCACTGGTTGTAATGCTACATAAGCTAAAGGAACAGGGAATAGAGTCATAACCATGATTGGATTTTGTAGATGAAATCTGAATAGACATAATAAAGCAAGCACATGATGTCTAAACTTGATCCTAAAAGGTTTCCTGTTTATTTAGCTTAGTGTTAAAGAGGTAAAGCCTCTAACTTCATCTAACATCAGTAAGTATCTCTTCTAAATGTTTTAGCGGCTGCAGAAGATATCTTCCAGCAAGTGTTGGGAATGAAACTTGTTCAAGGATTTAAGCTATATACTACCATTTACAGTGTAAACAATTCTATAATATTACAGGTGATTGAAGTTTTGTGTTTTGCAAATAATAAGTTACCACGACTTTTATCTCTTTAAAGACCTGTAATAAAATCTTTTGATTTTTGTATGTTATTATTATTTTTGAAATAAATAGAAAGTTTCAATCAATACTGTTCTTGTATATTTGCATCCAAAGCAAATCTCTTCCTGGAATGTAACTTGTGTTTCAGTCAACATAAGTGTTCAATGTTAAAGGAAGCCACTTTGCTTGCACCTCCATCTCTCATTTCTTTAAATAAATAAAAATGCTGAGGTCGTTCCCTAACTTTCCATCGTTTCCGATCTAACAAACAATAGGAGTATAACTTAAACTCACATCTGTAATTATCTCTAAACAAGTTGTCAGGATTGTTGTTGGATTTATATAAACTATGCTAATTGTTAATGAAATTTGACTTATGTATTAATTATATAAATTATTTTTTACGATTAAGTTTCCAAAGAATCATTAAATGATTAAATTTTGGCAATCATTATTAACTAGTATATAACATGTGCAACTTATTTATGTTACATTACATGAGAAAGTCAACCAGAATTTTAGTAATAGCGTAATACCATGTGCAACGAAAATTTGTACATTAAACAATTATAAGAAGAGACATCTCATTTTAAAGGGAAACATGTAGAAATTGAAAGTTTTTTGCACCTTAAAATACGACCTTTAAAATGTAAAAAATTAAATTATGTGATTCACTAACATGGTTATAGTTGTTGGAATTTTTTCGATTAATTTGAGAATTATTATTATTGTAGAACATTTGTAAAAATTAGTGTTGGTGAAAACTTAAATCCCTTTATTTCTATAAAAAGTAGAGCCATCAAAATGGGCTGAAGCCAGCCCAACCCAACCTGCTATTTGGGTAGGGTTAGGCTAGGATTTTTTGAGCCCATTTAAAAGTGAGGATTATAAGCCCGGCCCAAGTCAGTCCGCTGACCCTTGAGGCTTGACCGAGACTGGCCTGGCCTGCCCGTGAGCCAAAAATTAATTAAATTCAAATTAATTAACTATTAAATATTTAATATTTTTAAAAAGTAAAAACTAAAAAAACTATATTAACTATAATCTTCATTCCCCAACCCTAGATTGCTCATTTACCCTTCCATATCAACTAGAATTTAGATTTTTGGCATGCATGTAATATGACAAAATTAGGTTTTGCTTTGCTTAATTAATAACGAACTCAAAAAGTTTTAGGTGGCCAATAATAATATTAAGTGGATAATGATCAGTTTGGATTACTTTAATATATTATTAATATTTAAACTACTCTTTAGTATCGAAAAAAATTAATTTTTATACACATACAAAAAAAATTGACCACTAGCAAGTTTCAGGAATTTTTTAAAATTTTTATAGACTATAATGATTAAATCAACAAATGATGTTAATCTTAAAATAAAAAACCTCAGCGTATAAATTTATTGAAACAATCTCTAAATCTGAGGGAAATGAAAGAAAAGTATTAAGAAAATATTCATGAAACTTTAAAAAAGAAGAGCTAGAGATGTAGAGAACATGCATTTCAATTACGAGATTCCTCGTCAAATATCAAACTTTTTGTATGCTCTAAGCAAACACAAGTTGTTTATATGATTAATCGACAATGTCATGAAAAAATATTTGAGGACTTAAAGAATTTTTTTTTTCTAAAAAAAATTACAGGGCCGGTCCGCCCGCGGTCCTTTTAGGGTTGTGTTGGGCCAGCCATTTTAAGGCTCATTCATATGACAGCCAGCCCGTCTTAGCCCACCAAATTTAAAAGTCCACGAGGCTTGGGTTGGACTGGCCTATTTTGACCGCTCTAATAAAAAGATAGTCATAATTTATAGTCCGGTTTACAAAAACAAACACTTAGGTAGCCTCTTTTTAAGATTTTGGTGTGTTATAACAACTTACCCACATAATTAGCACTAAAAAAGTCCTAGTTATAGATATTGACACCAAATAGCCAATAAATATATATCACAACAGTAATATGTATATCAAGATGTATATCATGATTTTATTTTACTTTTTTGTGTATATTAAATTTTTATTGTATATCTAAAGTATGCAATTATAAATAAAATTGTTTAAAATTTATTGTTGACTCATGGCAATGCATATCCAAGTGTATAACAAAAAATAACTATACTGTTTGTATATCACAATATATAACACATCAAATAATGTGTATACCAAAATGTATATTGCAATTTTATTTTTATTTTATGTGTATATCAAAATGTCTATCAAATCATTTTTTGTCTATCAAAAATTTATTTTTCTCCATGTATATCTCAATGTATAACACATAATTTCTTATGAATATACACAAATATAGATGGTAGAAATACATTAATATACAAGATGAGAATTAGGACTATTTTCTTAATCAAAAAACAAAAGAAAAAAATGAGTATGTATCCACCCATCAAAGAGTATTGACCCAAATGCATTATACATGTGCATATACGTGTAAGTATATATCTGCATTTTTTAATAACAAAAAAAAAATCTGCATTTTGTTTGTTTGCAATCTAACTTGTCTTCTAAAAAATGAATCTCAAGTTCATAGCAAAAAAAAGTGATGAGGCGGAGTTTGAAATTGCAGTCGGCGAAGGAGGTTAGCATTTCGTGCTCTTTTTCTGGTGCAGAAACCAGATGTAGTTGAGTCATGGGAGAGAATAAATAGGGAAGTAGGTTTTCTAAAATTTGGTTATACAATGTCAATTTTTTTGGGTTCTTTGCCAAACGTAATCTCAGGCTAAAAATTTGTCAATACATGTTATATGTTGTCACACGGTGCCAATTTAAAAGATAAGTAATAATTGATTTTATGTATTATTAAACGAAACAGAGCAACCTATAGGAGTTCCGATCGAAAATTCACCAATATTAGCGTAATGGTGCAGCGGATTCCTCAACAATCAACTAAATAAGCATTTTAGCATTAGAAAAGCAGTCATCAGTTGTTTCTCTCCAGATTTGCCCTTCTTTCACAGGTAAACCCTTAATCTGTGACAGATTTATATATAATCCATACTTGTGACTATAGCTCTACATTGCTCTTCACTTTTACCCATAGATCCATCATTTTTATAACCTAGCGGAATATAGAGGGAAAATAGCTTATGTTTGAGCCCTACAGTTTGTTCCTCTGCGTGGTCCTATTTTTGGTTTCGGCTGTTGAGCAATTGGTATTTCTATTTCCCCATTGGAATTGGATTACATTTGGAGCTATTTAATTGTATGTTTGTGACATAAACATAGCTTGATTGTTCTTTCCTCAGGACTTTGGTATCTAATTAGGGAAAAGAAGCTTGAAATTTATAGACATACTCAGTTGGTAAAAACACCTCCACCTACGATCGTTACTACGATCGTTAGGTCATGGGTTCGAGTCACCATGGAGGGGAAGTGTGGATACACTATATAGATCCTCCTAATTTGGGAGGGAAAAAAAAATCTTGAAATTTATAATGCTCTTAACTAATGCAAATGTGTTCTTCAAATATCACTCTGTCAACAATTTTCACCCTTCTTTCATGTCCATTAGTGCATTGATTTTTTCTGGAGGTTCAACCTATATATGTTTATATATTGGAATTTTCTATTCTACCTCAAACGTTACTCGAGGTTCAAATCAGCTAACTGTGACTCTGCTGATCGGCCTAATTTATAATTTTATGCCAGTAATGTGTTATTTGTATGTGCACCTTTCTGTTTCTTTTTTTTTTTTTTTTTTTTGCTTACATAAAACCTAGATTGAGAGTTAAATCTGTAGCTAAACGTTCCACGATTATGCTTATTTGGATAGTGTTCAGCTTGGAAAGAGGACCTTGTGTAACCTGATAAAGTTAACGGATATTTCACAATGTAAAGTTTTCAATGAGTCATACAGAGTGTCATCAGATTAGCTCAAGTCAGGATTTATGATTCTAGTCTTTTGGTCTCTGGGTAGTAGCTTTTGTAATATTGATTGATAAATTCTTAGAATAGTATCAGAAATGTAGAAGCTAACTCTGATGTTTATTCAAGAAAATATGAACTTCGGTGATATAGGTTTTCTTCTTTTCCACAAGGATAGTAAGTGTAATATATTGTTTGAACTTTGAAGGAGGGAATTTGGATCAGGACCAGTGGAACTTTAATTATTACACCAATATGCTACTTCGAACTTCTCAAATGTTTTACTATTATCCTCTGATGCCATCAAATTTAATGTGCTTAACTTTTAATGTTGCTACTCACCAACTTCTTCTTATGATTATCTAAGGGGTTTCAACAAGTTGGTTGATTCTTTGGTTAATTTGACTTGTACTCCCATTATATTCTTTGATTTAGATCATTCCCCCTCCCTCCAAACTCCCTCGCCGGCTCTCCCCTGGGCCAAAATAATACTAGCTATCATTTGCTTTTGTCCTACTCTAGTCTAGTCTGTGTATGCCATGTCCATTAATGAAGCATTGTCTTTCTTGCTACTTGCTGTTGTGAAGGAAGGTTTACCCTGTTATTATTTCCTCTGGTCTGATGTCTTGAATTAAAGTGCTATTATTGAAGGACCATGAGCTTAAATTAATATCATGTGAAAGCTCTAATGATGTATTCTCAAATTCAGATTTCCCTGATAGTTCTATCTTGCCTGTATTGCTTGGGCTAATTGTGATGTATTGTTTTAAGTTGAGTATTTAGCCTTGGTTTTCTATTTTGGTCGATCATTTATAGTTTACAATCATTCTTTCTCTACCCATATAGGGTGTGTGTGGAAAGGAGTGTATTTAAAGTAGTTATCTTTCAAACAGAGATGTTTACTAAAATCGGATCGAACTGATAAATGTAGTTGCACAGAAATATTGCATAGAAACAAGAGAAGATGCCTGCACAGAAGATTGAAACCGGTCATAATGACACTGTTCATGATGTTTCTATGGACTATTACCGAAAGCGAATGGCAACAGCATCATCTGACAATACCATAAAAATCGTTGGTGTAGGCGACAACTCTGCTTCACAGCACCTTGCCTCTCTGAGTGGTCATAGTGGTCCTGTTTGGCAGGTTGCTTGGGCGCATCCCAAATTTGGGTCGATCCTTGCTTCCTGCTCCTATGACGGTAAAGTCATAATCTGGAAGGAAGGAAATCAAAATGAGTGGACACAAGCTCATGTTTTTAGTGACCACAAATCATCCGTTAACTCTATTTCGTGGGCCCCTCATGAACTTGGGCTTTGTTTAGCCTGTGCTTCTTCTGATGGTAATATATCAGTTCACAATGCTAGGTCAGATGGTGGTTGGGACACCAAAAAAATAGACCAAGCTCATCCGGTCGGGGTAACATCTGTTTCATGGGCGCCATCAATGTCTCCTGGTGCTATAGTAGGCTCAGGTGTGCTTGAACCTGTTCAGAAGCTAGCATCTGGCGGCTGTGATAACACTGTGAAGGTTTGGAAGTTATATAATGGCATATGGAAGATGGATTGCTTCCCAGCACTTCAGATGCATAGTAATTGGGTGAGGGATGTAGCCTGGGCGCCGAACTTGGGGCTTCCAAAGTCAACAATGGCTAGTGCTTCAGAAGATGGTACAGTTGTCATATGGACCATGGCAAAAGAGGGAAATCAGTGGGACGGGAAGGTTCTTAAAGACTTTCAAAATCCTGTTTGGAGGGTTTCATGGTCTCTAACTGGAAACTTGTTGGCAGTGGCTGCTGGTGATAACAATGTCACATTGTGGAAAGAAGCAATTGATGGGGAGTGGCAAGAGGTCTCCACTGTTGACCAATAGAATTAAAGTTCTGTTTTATTCCAAATCTTTCTCCCTGGGTCGAGTGATGGTTAATTTTTTATGTTTCAGGACTCATTATTCTCTACCTTGATCCTTTTCGTTGTAATTGATATATATGATCAGTGTACTAGAGCTAGGAAGTTGCAAAAATTAGTAATTCATAGACCTTATTCTTTTTCCCTTTTTGGGACCTGAGCTGTATGGCCGTTCATTATATTGCATTTTGACCCTATCTTGTCGAGTAATTTTATTTTTATGACACTATCTTGTCGAATTACTAGTTACAATTAGCTAATCGAGCATGTTGATTTCATGTGATGGCCACCTCTTGCTCCTTGAAGTTTTGCTTTTCCGTTGAATTTATGATGCCGGAGAGAGTTTAACATAATCCAATAGCTTTAGTCCAAATTTTATATTTGTATTTAAAAATTCACTTAATGCATATAAATAATTTATTCGAAACCCTAGGTTCATCATTATATCTTTAGCTTGTCACCTCCATGCGAAGGGAATATAACATCAGAACAAAAACTTTAGCTGTGATCATTCAGGAAGCATCAAGGTAGTGAATTTTACAATCTCGTTATAATATGATATGAGTAATTAATAAGCAGCACCTGAAATTTCTCCATGCAAATGGGGTGTCTCTTTTAGGGCTTATCTAAGAGTTAGGATAGATGGACACATGCATTAAGAAATAAAGGTCATTCCAAGACTAGCAACTACTCCAGAAGTGGCACAACTGGGTGACCAAATAGTGAAATGTCTAAAGGCAGTACAGAGCCATCAGTAAAACCTAGGCAAACAAAGTAGTTACTTGCACTCCGATCAACGTAAATGGTGATTCATTAATAGAATACTGAATAAAATTTTGAAAAACAAAATGCAGCAGATAAAAATGAAAATGCAAAGGTGTGGTCATCAGAGACAGGCAATTGTGATTGTTAACGACATTTATTTTGAGATTTTCTTTTATATCTGAATCCATTTTGAATTCAAGCTAGTGCATAAAACTGCCATTCCAGTCGATCTCATTCAAATGTCAAAAACAAACATTAACAGTCTCAATCAATTTCAGGTTTAAATTTAGCCATCACTTTGGATCGCTGAAGAAGCCATTGATAGATGGCATGATCTCTGGAGCCCTGTTACGAACAAACTTCCTAAGAGCATGCTCTGCATATTTCTCCCCTTCTGTAAAGTTATCCAGCACTCCTGCTGCCCTGTTCTCCTTGGTCACCCTATGTTTTGCATAAACACAAAGACACCAGTGAAACTATAAGATATATTGCAATTCTCTACTTTCTAATACTCCACTTTCTCATTTCTTTATGACTTCAGAAAAATTTAGGAAAAAAACGAGTAACATCCATTAAAAGCAACAATAAGCTGCAGCTTAGAGAAGTTGAATGTCCTATTGTCAGTTTCATTCTCCCTTTTCATGTTGGCTTAAAAAGAAAACATCCAATACAACAATGAACAACCATATAAGCAAAAATCTCAACATACAATCAGAACCGAAGGTAGAGTCCATTAAAAGTACCAATAAGCTGCAGCTTACAGAAGTTGAAAGTCCGATTTTACACAGTTTTCCTTCTTCAATTTCTATTTCAGTTCAAAAGGTAACATCTAACATGGAAAGGTCTCAAACAATGGAGCTAACTCCAACCGGTCTATTACAAGCCCCAAAAGTTCATTCTAGACACTGCACAAAACTTGCAGTTGAAATTGTATGTAGCCATGAAACTTCAGTGATGAGGCAACAAAAACCAAGATGTAGAAGTAACTTATGCTGAGAGCATTTCTTCTGTATTAAAAATGCCTTTCAAAGACCACAGATTCTGAAGTCCTCGTCCTTTTCAGTCATGCAAATAACTGATTTTGTGAGTCGATAAATTATTTAACAGCAAGAAAGCATAATGTCACAAAAAAATATCTCCTAACTATGGATGGCAAAGGGGCAGGGATAAACTACCTACCCTGAAACAGCCCAATGCCTCTGTAAAATGCTCTTAATACAGCGACACACCCCAGCCCCAGATTTCTTTACTACAACCCTGCCCCGCAAGATTTCTCTATTTCTAGAAGAAAATTTCCTCATACTTCTGCAATCTATTCCTCCTCCTTACAGTTTCATTCTTCCTTTCATAATTCCAATACATTAAAATTTTCACAAATGGTATAATTTATGCATCTGAAACAGTGTCAATAGAAGAAATTATGTATAAAAGCGTAGCATTCAATTACTCCATCCATTAAAATATGAACCAAAAAGGTTCATTTTCAACTAATTGAACCAAATTCTGGAGCCATACTACTGGTAATAAATTAAGGAGATGCATTGTTCTGATAGAGACGCATCAAATGTGGGGCACCTATTAATACATATACATATTTAAATATTATTATCTGGCTTACTATGGGAGTACATATTTATACTTATATATGCTGGATCAAGCTTCGTGCATGCCTTTTCATTTAAGAAGCTAGCTAGCTTCCTAGAAAGTCCAAATATGTCATAAAAATGTACAAGACAAAACTTTCAAAAATTATTTTAAGAACCAGGCAATTCATAGTAACACACACACATACACACACAGCGGCATAAAGGGAGGGGGTGGGGTACCTGACTTCAGGGTTGATGCAGATGTTGCGAACCAATTGAAACCCACAAATTCCAACAGCTACTCCCACCGCTGCAAATAGTGGATACACCTATATATATAACACCACAAAATAATAATATAGCATCATCAGTACTCAGTTAGATCAGATATAACGACCAGACTATAAAACCCAAAACCCATACCCCCCTTATATAGTAAATGCATTGTAATACTACACATGCTGCCGCTGCCACTATGCTAGATCCCCCTTTTAAGTTCTAAGGAGAGAGAGAGAGAGAGAGAGAGAGAGAGAGAGGAAATGTAGGGGAAATGACACAGACCTCGGGCCTCAGCCATCGGTTAATGGTGGAGGAGGCAGCCATGGGAAAGCGGAGCTGAATCGGAAAATGAAGGCTACTTTAAAACAATGGACGGAGCTGGCGACGATGAAAATGTTAATGCCCACATTTATATTGGATTTTCTCTCGAATGTTCTCATTGGCTGCAATTTGGTTTTGTTTAGTTCAATTTACGCCAAGGCCCATATTGTATTGAACTGTATTCCAAGTGGCTCTGTCAGCCTCGTAACTCGTGATTTTTTTATTTTTTATTAAAAGAATTTCAGAAAGGACTTCTTTATTTTGTATTAGTATATACCGATATAAGTAAATGGTTTTGTCACGATAAGAATCAATCAAAGGCTAATTTCTTGTGTGTTATGCCACGGTGAGAACCATTTTACCTCTTAAATTTAATACCAAATGTCCATTTTTTTCACCCAAACTTCGAACAATTTCATTAAAGCTAATAATTCTTTACTATTAGTCTATTACTTTATCTTTTAAAAAAATTCTTCCTCAGTCATCTAACTTTAATTTAAATATCAAAATGCCATAAATAATGGAATATAAATTAGTAAATACACAGAGATAGTGGACCGACTATCAAGAATTCCACCTGGGTGGCTTGCAACTTGCAAGAGCAATATCCAATTCATAAACATTTTGCTCAAAAATTCTATCTTTTCTTTCCACTGTTCAAGAGCCCAGTTTAACACCCCCCCCCCCCCCCAAAAAAAAAAAAAAACATAAAAAAGTAAAGCCATACTATAGCATACATTATGAAAAAGTTTTTTAGGAAAAACTGGAAGTGTTTTTACAGTAGCATACATTATGGAAAAGTTTTTCGGAAGACACCCGACAACTATAATTTCAAAAATAGCTTTTTGCAAGACAAGCTCAGAAAATCAAATGAATGCAAGGACAAATGTTGTTAATCATCAATTATATGGTGGTGTCGTCCATTTAGTCTACAAGTTAACCAATTTCCAATTGCCTTACTATGGCATCAAATAAAATCGAACACCAACTTCCAAGATTGAGTTTCTTTATCCAAAACCAAGATTAGAAGCCTACCCATTGCAAGACTCTAGTAATATATTACTTCAATACGACTATCCAGCTTTTGGAGCACAGGGACCTTCATATTGTTGGACTTAACTGCAAAATGGGGAGTGAAGGAAAATCAGCCTGTGAGGTAGACTCTCACCACGAAATCAAACACGCGTACTCTTTTCACTTTAGGCATCACGTGTCCAAAGCTCGTTAGACCGATGAATCCAGATAAATAGCGAGTAAACCCACTTAGGGTAAAACCGCTCCCTACTAAGAATATCCCATGGACTCGAACCCGAGACCTTTGATTAAAGATAAAACACTAGTTCTTCAATATAACTAAACCAATACATATATGAAAGATGGAAGTAACACCTTGCCAAGAAAGGAATAAATCTCACTTATGTTTCAGCATAATTCAGGAATTGGAATGTGTGCGCTGTACAAAGTTAGGGCCTAAAACTCACTGCAACTTCCCATATAAGCTTCTCCACTATACCACTTTCACCTAGCTCACTCCACAGGGGCCGCTACAGATGCTGCTGAGGAAATGCAATCTAGGCTCCTTGTGATCCCAAGAAAGAAATACAATTCAATAAATACAGCTCTACAATTTAACATCATCAGGAAAACCCATATTTACAAGAAAACGACTCTAATTCCATCACAAGTATAATACAGTTTGACGAATAACTCCACTCCTTGATCATTGTTCTGAGGGTGAAGTCAATTCGAGAGAATTCCGCCACCAAGTGCTCAACCAGTTGGGTCAAGTAAGTAGTTGTACCGAAGAAATCAAGAAAATCTGAAGTGTGCAGACATCAGTAGGGAGTAAGAGTGAGACTTCTTTGAGTAGCAACAAATACTGATGTGAATTTAGAGTAAATATAGACCTAGATATATACACATTTGGCTAGATAACTGATGCATACCTTGATTGACACATGTTTAACAAGAAGGCCATGCATCGTCATAACGAGGATGTCAAAACACGGTGGAAGCGTGCTACTCTCGCCTGGCCATGCCACAATAATCTGCCAGCCGAAATCTTTTTTCTTTTCCTTCCAAGACGGTAAAAGAAGTCCTCTGTGTCCAGTACGTAAGAAATCTGCAAGGCTTTATCTTATCAATGCAATAATTCATAGGGGATGTTACTACAAGTGCCAGATGCACTCATCGAGCTATCTGCTCTCTATTTTGGTTTGATTATGTATGAGTTCTCAGCTAAAGATAAAAACAATAATAGGATAAACAAGAATCAGGCACTAACTTTCTCAGTACAACTAATGCTACATAAGGTTAAAAGTATATAAACAATTTCACAAAGTTGTATTAAACATATGCAATTTTAGCAGTTGCAGTCAAAGTAGAAATTCATGTACCTTTGATGAATTTGAAGCCATCTTACACTCCAAGCCATTTACGAGTATAATATTTTCCATCACCATGCACAGGGCAGAAGATACGTCATGGTCAGTATGTTTTCTCTTGTTTCTGCTCACAGATCTCACAAAAGGAAATTACAAAAGAAGCAGATCAGACACGGAAAACATTGAATGTTTATTCTACTTCTTGACACGTAAAGCAAAATATTTTCATTGATAAAATTGCACCAAAAAAGTTGAAGATAAGGTAGCTTATCCTCTTTAACAGTGAAGAGAACTTGTAAATTCCACCAAGTTGTCTAAATCATTACCTAAATCTGTGTTACACCATAAAAAACATGTGTAAGCATTTGAACTTTACAAAAGGCAAGGATAAATTATCATCCTCTAAACACCGATAATTCTTTCTATCCATACTGTCCAAAGATTGAATGCTTATTCTACTGACACAGTTACTTAATTGAGAAAATCGAGAGCAAGGTACTGAATCTCAAGGCAAAGGCAGGTGTGTTCTCCAGCCTCCTTTCTCAAGTAACACTTTCCAAAGGGCAGTCAAGCAAGGTTTTCCAGTTAGCACCAAAAAAGCATCATGATCTGCACCTCTGTCGACATAATCTGTCCATATCTGACATACACTAGAGTGGAACAAAATCTTCTGCTTTAATTAACCTACAGTGACTGTATATACAAGGAGTCAAAAGTTTATACTAATTTTTGAGGTGGGCCCAACCCAAATTAAATTATGTTTTTTTTTTCAATAATTTGAAGATCCAGAATAAAAAACCAAGTCCCATGTTTACTTTTACAAAAGCTGATGAAATATATGCAATTTGTTTTAGAGCAACAAATCCGGACAGACAAGGGTAGAATAATAAAATTGGACTATGAGTAGACTACCTATAACCTACAAAAACATAACGTTGGAGGACATGAACTAATACAAACTCATGCCCTCCTCACTCCCACTGATCTCTTCAAACCGAGAAGAGTATCCATATTTTTGGTTGAGCTTTTGACACATGCTGCATTCCCAAACTTAATCTTTGGATAGGAATCAAATTACCTCTTCAGCATAACTGCTGACGATTCTTTCTTCCCATGTTCAACAGATAGATAATCATTATATAGATAACCAGCAAAATTGGGGTCTACATAAACTGCAACAACTTCAGACTTCTCACTTCCATCATCCATGAACTGGATAGACACACGAGTTGGGGAAGATGTCTGCAAGAATCATCACATAATAACACACCATATTAATGTACTTGGACACGGTAACCAAAGGAAAAAAAGAGGGGAGTGTGCAAAGGCAAATTCAGACAAGTAGCGAGGGACCTACACTTTCAAACCGGTAAATGTTCTCCTCATGGAGGAGGACATGAGCATTTTCGTAATAAACTGAATCGACATACTTCTCAGGTTTCCGTGACCTTTCATATTCATATAACTGAAGCAGCTTACCGTCTAGCTCATCACTTGAAACAGTTTGAAGCTGAAGCAAAAATAAATAAATAAATAGAACCAAAAGCATGTTCAAGAACCACCAAGTCGCAGCTTACCAGATTACGTTCAAATAACTAGAGCAACAATACCTGCTTGACCAGTTTATATATCAGTTTGTCCAAAGTAAATAGCACATAAGACTGATTCCCAATGATTGATCGGCAATCATCCTCAAACTTTGCATTATCTGCAGATCCATCTAGCAAACTATACAGTGCACTCATGAATCTGCACACACAGATCAACTGTTGTTAAAAATAAGCAAGCAGACCGAACTTCTGATCTAACCCCAAAGATAATACTTGCAATCCACCTGGCATATGGATCAGAACCAGTATCCTCTCCAGTTCTCCACTTTGATTCAGATGATGCTGCATTCAGCTTTGCCGATAATAACCTTTCATACAAATTCTGGAAAAATAAAAGAGAAAATAAGGAATACAACTTACACATCTTTAGGTTCAGACAAGAGGCAGGGTTTGAAGGGAGTTTTCACTTAGCGGTACCACAATCTAAAAGAAAATCCCCTTACCTGATGAAGCCTAAAAAGCACATAAAAGTCGTCATTTCCATAAAAGACTCGAAGGTCGTTCTTTGCACCCCCACAATGAGGTGAAACCACATGTTTAGCAAGAGGCTTTGAAGTAAGCAAGAAACGTTCAGACATTTGAAGCACAGTGGCATCACCTCCAACAAAGTTTGCTTCACTCGTGCCCTCAGCCTCACCTTCACTCTCAACTTTACCATCAAGCTCGTCATGTTCTCCATCGTCTTCTTCCTCATGCTCCTCCCGAGAGCACTCATCAGCAGCAGACTCACTACCTGAAACATCTCCGGCCTCGGAAACATTTTCACTATCTTCAACGTCAGCATCTGCATCGTTTTCACCAGCAGTATCCTGACAACCAACCATTTCAGCACCTCCAGATTGATATTGCATATTTCCTTTGCATGCGGCACCATCTCGAAAGCCAACAAAATTGTCCTGTTCAAAATCCTGATTAGGCGACAACTCACCTTCTTCTTTCTCATTTTTAGAGGGATCAACAGAATCAGCATTAAACCCATCAATTCTAGAACCTTCAGCAAATCCGCCATTTGCCAAGGGTAGTGATCTTGAAGTGCCACCCTGTGTCAAGAAAGAGAAACCACATTTACCTATGAGCAATCATGATCATCAGCACAAACCAAACTTAACATAGTTAGAGCTTCATACCTCTGAAATTGGCACATTATCAGTATTAGACTTCGCTCCTAGGCCATCCTCAGCAGCGTCATTACCAGGTCGTGTGCCGCGGCCTGGATAAACAAACATCAGTTTGGAAAATTAAGGAACTTGGTCAAAACTAAAAGACACCAACAGTAAGGACACATTTGGTTTGAGGGATTGGGTGAATACTCATGGTTATAGAATTTGGTAGAGCTTTATCCAATGCTATGTTTGTATTTTGAATCATGCATAACTAATCCTGGTATAATTTAATACACCAATGGTGTATTACTGTATACCACTAGCAACATGGGATAACTTATACATGGATAAAGCACCAAACAGACCCCTAAGTCCAACAAATTCAGCATGACCAAGACAGTGGAGAAACATCCATCATGCACCATAAATCACACATAGTCCGGATACATGTATACCTGAAGTACTTTCCAATCTTGCACAAGCATTATCTGCTCCGAGGGCAGAAACTGCATCAGAACTAAGTAAGCGTTCACCAGCTACTGCTAATCCATCTTCCTTGGGGCAAGCATCTGTATTAGTGAAGATTGCCCTGGAAGAATTTAGTCGTTGAGGGGAAGAATTTGCATCTCCGTTGCAGATATCTTTTGATTGCTTAGACTTAGTAGTGGTAACATCTGCACTTGGACTTCTATCACTTTCGCCAATGCTTGTTCCATTGCTCTTCAAACCATGATACTTTGACAAGACATCGTCGCCAGTAGCCTCAGAGCCATGATGACGATAAGGAACACCAAAGATTGGCTCAAGAAAGGTGGTCCACAGCCTCAGAACTTTATTTAACTGCTCTTCTGTGGAACAAACCTCTTCACAAGAATACTTGATAAGTTTGTACATGTCTTCGTGAACATCAGAATCAGCAAATTCAAATTCAAGATGAGGGCTTATTGGACGTCTACTACCAGCGGCAATAGCAAGAATCATGTCATCTTCTTTCTGCTTTTTCTCCTTAATTTCTTTGATCTCCGCTACTAAGGCTGTCAATCAGAATCATCAAAATTATAAGAAAGAACCACATGAAACATCTAAGTGAAAATATCAATGTCTATACACTAGACAATCATGAAGTTCCTAGGCTTTACATCAACTATCTACTGATCTCACAGTCAAATACTCAGAACTGTGTAGCAGTAGCACATAATAAATAGAAAAAAATACATATAGCATGTAAACTAGGATAACTAGCACCATCTATATGCAAAAAGGAGAACAGGGCAAAAAGCATACTGAAAAGTGTCGCAAGCTCACTAGAACAAGCAGTCAATATTTCCGAAATAAGGGCAGCAAGAACATAAATGGAATGTGTAGCAAGTACAGTAGAATGCTAGTACTATCTGTATGAAAAGGACATACACGAAAGTGCAGTTGGAAAGGCTAGCATATATTAAGAGAGTGAATATCCAATTACGATGAATAAAGCTAGATAGTAACAGCAAAGAGAATAAGGAATTGATGGCTCGTCCAGAATGTGTAAGAATAGAAAAGAATAGAAAGAAGCTTTATGGAATAAACAGAACAGATGAATAACGGAAGGCACACAAAACATTATGGTGAAGGGGAGCCTCGGCGTAACTGGTAAAGTTGTTGCCATGTGACCAGAAGGTCACGGGTTCGAGCCGTGGAAACAAGCTCTTGCAGAAATGCAAGAATAGACCCTTGTGGTCCGGCCCTTCCCCGGATCCTGCGCATAGTGGGAGCTTAGTGGACCGGGCTGCCCTTTTACACAAACATTATGGTGCACTAATATAAGTCTAAATGAAATAGCATTGTTAGCCCCATACGACCATGAAAAATGGGGCCACGAGAATTTTAAAAAAAACTGTGAAGGGAAGTCCACAGCGAAAACCAAGACCACCACATACACCAAACAGAGGACTTACATTTTGTGCTAAGGTTCTTTGAATCTTGTTGCTTGAAATAGAAACTTCGGTGGTCAAGCGACTTGTAATGGTTCTTAGAATAAATTTCAGCCCAAACTCTGTTGAAGTCTGAGCGACACTTCGTCCACTCCTCCTGTTTCTGCTTCAAGCGGGTAAATACAACAGGCAGAGCAAGAGGTGGGTTTTTCCGCAAAATGTCCATCACATCCAGGCCATGGTCACCATAGAGACGTTCAATGCACCTTAAATTCAGTGCTACATAAAGTAGAACTTCATGCATCAGCAAACTACAAACTATACATCTTTATGTTAATGAACTGAGCATAAAGACAGCAGCATCTTAATGATATCACAAATGTCAAACCTGTGAAGTGGTCTTCGATGCGGATTGGGCCATCCACACCAACTGAATTATCATTAAGGGCATTCAACAACTCTTCTGCACGCTTAGCAGTTGAACTCACTGACTCCAATAACATGTCTAGCTCAAACCTGATGTTAACAGAATGCAACAAACCATCATTGATAAAATGCAGAAGATAACCACTAAAGGCAAGCCTTAAGAGGATATAATACAGAAGGTTTTATAAGTCAATAAGCTATTTCAAGAACCATATACATTAGGTAATTCTTATTTGACCTAATAATTGCAAAGGAGAGAGGAGTCTCATAGAAGTGATAGAAAGGCCAGATTCCCTGCACTTCTCTTAACTGATTGTTTTCTTAGGATTTATTTTATTTTCTAATGCTTTATCATTCCCAAGTTTTTCTCTTTCCCTTTCCTTTTTTTCTCAATTTCTTTAGTTGGCAATGGGTTAGGGCCTAGGGGTAACCGCTTAACACTTGCAAAAAAAAAAAAAAGAACCTACCTATCATCTTCACATCGAAACAGGCTTTCTTCATACTGGTTTCTGCGCATGTGCTTAAAAGAGTAGTCCTCACTTCCTGAGGTCACAGATACCCAATGATCATTTAACACTTGAGCCCCGAGCTCTGACCTTTGGCTCGCTGTAGGTATCGGATACTGCCGAAAACAGATTCAACAAGTTCAAGTCAATATAGTTCGGAAGCGATCGAGATTCCTCCATGTAAGATTTTACCAGGAAAACAGATAGAGCAGTTTCTTACATCTTCAGGAAGAAGTCGATAACTGGGAGTGCAGCGCTTACAGTTCGAAAGGTCAAGCTCTTGAATGGACTTTCCCCAGTATTTCTCCTTGTACCGGTCCTTTTCTTTACCTCCATCAATTTCACGCTTCTGTTCTTTGTCTTTCTCCTCCTCCTTCACTGACTTTGATGTATGCCCTTCATTCCACAAAGATTCTGTTATTAACAGAACACTTCATCAGACTATAGTGATAAAAAATAGGCATCCCAAGAAGACAAAAGAAATGCTTTTCTTCTCTCTTTTTCTTTTTTTTTCGTTTTTCTTTTAGATGGTTGAGTGTCAGGTATTGGCACTACTTACTGTTGCTCATAACACCTGCGAGATATCCATCTGCAGAGTAGGTAACATTCAGAGTCGAATCCCATAGATGTAAAGTTACAATCACACAAACTACAAAAATAACAGAATTACCAATTCGTTCACAGCGCTCCAAGAATTCATAGAATCCCTCCATAAGATCAGGATGCTTTCCAAGTAAATCAGCAACCTGATATATGCATTTCTTTCAAATTCGTGATGCTTAAACAAAAATAAACAAGCAAACCATCTAGATATTGATTCCAAACATTGTAGTGTCATTCAATCCTGTGGAAATCATGATTAAGCTAGTTTTCTACCACATGGAGAGGGATAAAGAGGTCAAATCCCGGGTGAATAACCATCAGAACCAATTTGTATCACTAACATGACTAGTGCCTAATCAATGTCCATAATATGATAGATTAAAATTTTGAATGCCTTCTATATGTTAAATATAACAAAGAAAATCACTGCCATACAGGAGTAAAAAGATCAAACAGACATACCAAACTTTGTAACTCCTTTCTGCTAATTATTTCTGTACTATAAATATGGAGGCACTTTAGGAATGCCTGGTAATCAGTTGGACTGCGTAGTCTCTCCTTTACTCTTTCACAGAAAGTGAACTCTTGGCTATACATATCTGGCACAATCAAGCAAATCATAAAGGTCAATCATCAACTCTAGTGACAACATGCGGGGTACAAAGATCATATGTTAAGAACTCCAAAATGAAACAACAAAGTGAAACTCGCATGATAAGAACACCATCCACCAGAATAAAGGAACAATAAATTTCTTGCGACCAAAGGCCAAGCAACAGCAAAAATGACAAGAAAATATTTTAAAGGATCGCCTATTCAAACTTCCGGCATAAGATGGAAGTTTTGTGATTAAGGATGAACTAACAAACATTAGAATTTCAAAACTCGTATAGAAACCTAAGATAAATGAACACCATACAGCAGAACAGATTGTACTGAGGGGTCATAAGCCTAAAGAATAATGGCAGAAAATGCTAACAAAAGAAATTTATCTGCTAACAAAACAAATCATATACAAAACCACTATCATCCTTATATACTAACAATCAGAATGCTAACCATGCACTCACTTTTCACGCCATCTTTATCATCGTAAGTGCCTCCGAACTCTTCAACCTTCCGAGCAGATTTTCTTTTATCAGCAATGCGGAGCATGCTTATATCTCCATTATTCTCATTATCAGGTTCTCTATAATCCTGATCGCGACTTCTGCGGTCCCTGTTCTCTTTTTCAGCACGCCTCTTTTGCTCTTTATGCAACTTTATCATTGATTTATCATCGTCCATCTCAGGGCGTTCAGCACTAGGATCACGTTCTGCATGAGGACTGATAATCCTATCCCGGCGGAAACGTTGCTAGAATGAAGAACAAATAGACTCATCAATATGGTAGTGGAACAAATAGCATTAAAAAACTAGAATAAGATAACAAGATAAATCAAATAGAATACCTTGTCCGTGTGTGGTTGCCGAAGCAATGTAGCAGAGCTCCTCTCATCATAACGATGGAAAGAAGGTCGGCCCAATGAAGTCTGTGTTGCTGATGCAGTAGCTGAAGAATCTGGCAAGAATCTCGTGAACTCATCCAGCAAATCAGGATGGTCTTCAAAAAGTGCTGCAACCTACACATTTAGAGAGAACTGAACACATTAAAAATACGAAAGTTGTCTATCATATTTATGCATCAATTACTCAGTGTTGTACCTCCTGGTACACCTCAGTAATGCCCTTGTGTTCCTTCCTATACATGTTCAAAATGTCTAAGAAAGACTTGTACACGTGATCATCATTTTGGAAACGTTTCTGCAGGAATCAGAACACATATATATTATTAGTGAATGACATAAAGGAAAAAAGGACATATTATTATCACTAGTCACTAGAACTGAAAAGCACCAACATCATTACCTTTATTTTGTTCACAAAGCTGATAGCTTCTTCAAACTCAACTGTTTTCTTTGGAGGAGCCTCCTCTTCTTCAGTGAGGGTTATTTCATAGCCCTTGGGCAAGAAAGTATTGAACCCAAGGATCAAATTTGGATGCCCTTTAAACAAATCTTTTACTCTTGCTATGACACCGGAAGTGTCAATTCTGTGCAGGGAAATCAACATAATTATGCAAAAATTCCTCCATGAATCATCAGATTTGGAATTTTTTATTTTTTTTTAAAAAAAGGCAAGCAACAAACCTTTGAGCCTTAAAGTCTTTCATAACATCAAGGAACAAGTCATACTTCTCCCTTTGGTCTTGAAACATGTCCTTAACTTCCTTCAAATAAGACAATGCATCATTAGTTGTCAACTTTTGGGTGCTAGCACTGGTACCAACACCCCCTCCAGTACCGCCAACACTATTGCCTCCGCCGCCAGCGCCACTTCCAGGAACCTGTGATTGGCCGTATCTTCGTTGGGAGAAAAAGAAAAAATTATACATAGAATCAAACTAAAAATAGCCACGAAATTTATTGCTCTAAACCATATAATTGACCATTTTCCTCCCACCATATGCTTTTAATAGGATAAAAGTACTATTCCCATCCATTCTTAGCACCTTGGTTAGTTCGCCCAAAAGTCATAGTTTCAAATTCCTTTCTCAAGATTGTCATAACTCAACAAAACAAATAAATAAACAGTGATTTTGTTTCTAGTTTTCCTTTGCCCAAGAGATTGACTAAAGAAACATTTTTAAAAAAAAAAACATAGGAAAAAAAATTGATAAGATAAACTCACCCCTAACAACCCCCCCCCCCCAAAACCCACCAGTGTAGGATCCAACAGTGGCCCTTTTCCACTTTGTCCCTTGATGATTTGAACCCGTGGAGGATCCTTTCTACCAAGTACCAACCTATCTGTCCCTTAGCAACTCATAGTTCCATTACTGGGAAGTGAAATGTCTCTCCTTAACGCGAGGTGGATTTAGGATTTGATAATTTATGGGTTCGGAATTCTAGAACAGCGACCTCAAGTGCTAAGAATCAGGTTCGAAATTTAATATTTGTACATAGTGATTTCTTAATGCATATATAAGTCTAGGTCAAAGCTACTAGGTTAGGGTGAATGAATAACTTACACTGCGGATCCGCCCCAGTGACCTTAACTAAATTGTTTATTAAACAGTCTATTACTAGTAGTTAAATACTTTTTAGCAAATTAAATCCATCAAAACAAAAGCAGCATGCATAAAGATCAAATCTTTATTTAAAAATCCGCAGGAAAATCTCTGAGTGGTAGTAGAAACAAAGATACAACCTAACATAAGTCTTAAGGCACGGTGGAAGGTGGAATCTAACTACTTCTGATCACAAAATTTTAGCCATCACAGACCACATAGTAACTAAAGGTCTCTAATTCACTTAAAACTAGCGAAGAAATTCAGCAAGTTCAGAATCTAAAAATATCATAATAGAGAATTTTTAAATAAGAAAATAACCTGATTTAAACCTATAATACAACAACAAAAAACACAAGAAAAGAGAAGAGCTTACGATTCTCCACGAGAAGAACCAAATGGGCGCTTGAATTGAGGATTAGCATAAACATCATCCCGTAATCGCTTCATTAGGTCTGCAAAACACAACAGTAAAAAAAAGTTAAACTTAACAGTTCAAAATTCAAAACCCAAAAAAAAAAAAATTACTCATCTCATTTTTCTAGAAAACTCACCTTTATTTCCTCAGATTTTCTGAGGAAAAATTCAACAGATCTAACCACTGGTTGAAGAAGAAAAAAACAGTTTTAAAGTTTGGATCAGAAAAAGAAATAGTAATCGTTATTATTCTCTATAATTTTGTTCTCTCTCTCTCTAACGTTGGGGAAGAAGAAGAATAACACAAGCTTGAGGAACAAAGGGGGTAGTGAAAAATGTATTAACGTGAGAAAAAAGTGTATTAGCATTAGTATCTTATAACGTGACTCAATTTTTTATATCACACGATACAACATTACATTGCTTTTTCCCAATTTGTTTTTTTGAAATTTCTTGCTCTATGCTTGGGCTCTATTGCATATTGAACTTAGGTTTTCAAATACTTCCTTTCACTTGGGCTCACAGCCTGTAACAAGTGATGTTATGAGCCCAAATTTTTTCTATAGCTCGAGTTTAGGTTGAAGATTTTTCCAATGTATGTTAACTTGAATCAATTATCAATTTTATTAAGAAATGTTTAGCATGAGTTATGTTCAGTGTTAGGTTTTAACATTTTGTGTTTATGGTTTAATAATTGTGTTAACACATGTGCACGTAAAACGAAAAGGCGTGTATGTTGCGTTTTAACGGAAATAACTATTTCTTATAACAGATTATGATAATCCCAAAAGAAAATGTAATTTACGAAATTAGGTGATGTAATGATAGAAGGAAGGAAATTTACTTCCAGTTGCATAAATGTATGTTGATTTTCTTACCTAATTGCTGGTTACAAATAACAAATGTAATATCGCTATATCTATATTATATTAAAAGGAGAGTAGTGAAGCATGTGATTAAACCAAATGGCAAGCTAAAAAGAAGTCACTTGGCAATTTTAAGACAACATTAATAAATAAAAATTATAAATTGAAACATAATTAATGGAAGTATTTTAATAAATTTTATACATAATCTAAATAGATATTAGACAAATCTAATCTATATATCTATATTTATATTTATATTTAATATCTATTTTTATATTTATATTTAATATCTATATTTATATCTATATATCTATAACTAACGTAAATCCACAACTAATTGATCAAGCTTTATAATTAATGGAAATCCACCGCTAATTTGAGCTTTAATTTGTTGGATTCTATTTGTATAACATTAGTAAAAGTTATTAATTGATATTCTTTTGTATCTAATTAATAATTGGATTTTTTGAATTGCATAAAGTGTCACCGAATTGTATAACTAAATAGTACTAAATATTTTTTCCTTTTTTTTTTTGTTTTTAGATTCTTTATAATTTTGTATCTAGAGAATGTTTTGTGTATAACCAAATAAGCTTTGTATCTCATCTTATTTGGGTACAATATAAATTATTGTAGGTATGTTTAATTAACTAAATGTCTTTTCCTTTTGAAGAAACATTCTCTATAATTTTGTATCTAGAGAATATTTTGTGTATAACCAAATAAGCTTTGTATCTGATCTTATTTGGGTACAATATACATTACTGTAGGTATTTTTAATTAAATTTTTGTGTATAATTCAGCTATGGTCGGTATCCTTTTTTGAGAAAAAATCAATTAAATTTTTGCTTTATATCTTATTTTAAGTTGAAATAATAATTCTTTATTTAGTACAAGCTTTGAATATGACATTATTTGTGTACAATATACAATATTATAAGTATCTTTAATTAAATTTTGTGTATAATTCAGTTATGGTAGGTATCCTTTTTTGAGAAAGAATTAATTAAATTTAATTTTGTATCTTACACATTAATTTTAAGTTGAAATAATAATTCTTTAATTTGTTGGATTCTATTTGTATAATATTAATAAAATTTATTAATTGATATTCTTTTGTATCAAATTAATAATTGGATTTTTTGAATTGCATAAAGTGTCACCAAATTGTATAACTAAATAGTATTAAATATCTTTTCCTTTTGAAGGAACATTCTCTCGAATTTTGTATCTAATTACTAATTGATTTTTTTTGTTCAAGAATTGCTGGATTTGTCATCGAGTTATATAAGGAAATAATATTAAATACCTTTTCCTTTTGAACATTCTCCAGAATTATTTATCTAATCTAATTAATAATTATAAACTGCATAAAGTGTTGTCATCGATTAATATAAGAAAATATTACTAAATATCTTTTCCTTTTGAAGAAACATTCTCTAGAATTTTTCCATGATTAATAATTAAATACTTTTTATGAATGGTATATTAGAACTATGACTGATTATATAAGGAAATAAAATTAATACTTTTTCCTTTTGAACATTCTCCAGATTTGTGTATCTACTTAATAATTGATTTTTTTTAATGAATTGCATATTAGAGATCTCGCTCATTTATCTAAGAAATTAGTATTAAATATTTTTTCCTTCTGCAAAACCTTCAAAATTGTGTATTTACTTAATATTTGTTTTTTTATATATTGCATATTAGAGCTGGCACTGATCTTTATAATGAAATACTATTAAGAATCTCTTTTAATTAGGGTTTTGTTGCTTATAGTTTTTAATATATTAATCATATGACCTACTACAAAATACCTTACGTACAGTTCATTATAAACAAACCTACAATCAATTAGAAATTACAAAATATGGTTGCAACCATTAACTATATTAGTGAAATATCGAGTATCAAAATGGGTTGGAGTTGTTAGATATGGCACGTTCCATATCGTGATAAATTAGACAGCCCCTTGAATTACTTATTCAGGATGAAAAGGTGCATACATTTTTAAGTGCTATTAAACTTTTCCATTACCATGTAATGTGGATATTCAAGTTGTTTTGTATTTTCTTAAACTTATGTGTATATTTAATCCACATTAATTACGGTTTTGTTAGGGTCTAGATAGACCAAACGATATGAAATTTAAGATCAACAAGCATAAATTGAAACTGACGTTTTCTCATAGGACGGATGTGGTTGAAATTAATGTTCTGCAGTTTAGTTTGAATATCATCAACTTTAAACCTTGTGAGCATTTGATAAATCAACTTGATGTTGATAAGAATGAACTATTCGGTAATTATTTCATCTTTCATTATTTCTTCTACAAGGTGTTGATCCCACAAATGGCAGATGGAGCAGAATCGAAAATGAAGAAAATCAATCCTACTTTTGCGTGATATAACGAATGGTCAATTCCAAACAGGTAATCGTTTTTCACTATAATTGTGCATATATAACTTACCTAAACTGATTATTGTTCATATACAATTTCACAATCAAGATAGAAGAGAGCGCCTTTTAAGTATTGGTGTCAATGAAATGAGGATACAAAAAAATGTGATAAGCTCAAACATGTTAGTTAATACAGCTGCATTGATAACATAGCGGCTATAAAATAGGGAAGGTTGATCCGTAATTGCAAAGTGAATTTGCACTCTTTGATATATATTTTAAATGTGGATAATTGAAGGAAGCTGAAATTTATCTCAATAACTCCATGAGAATAGCAACATACTGACATTTAGTTAATTACTCATATATCTCGAATGCCTATGAGAGCTGAGATTTTTTTTTTGCAGTACTTCGTATGTTTTTAATCTTTTCTCACTTTTTTTTCTCCTATGCGTGTGTATTCTTGATAATGAGCATACAATGATAAACCAAAGTTAAAAAATAGTATATTAAGTAATAAACTTAAAGTCCAAAATCTACTAAAAAAATATACTAATATATTTAAGAAAATTGATTAAGGGCATGTAGAAGATGAAAAATTAAAGAGATCATTAAACTGATGTAGCTCACAGGCTTCATATGAAGCAAAATTTATAGCATCATTATTTTTCATGGAATATCTATTATGGCGGCGGAATAAAAGTTTTACTGGAGTCTCAAAATATATTTAATGTTTGGTTGTAAAAATGATATCAACACTAACAAATTAAAATATACAGTGTAAATTGTTCTTTTTAATTCTCAGTGCATCGCGCGGGTACAAATACTAGTATGTTGTAAAAAAAAGATAGTTAATAAAGATTATCACTTGGCGGCGGAAAAATTTAAATATAGAATAATATGTACATTAAGTTTTTCTTATTTGATCTATCAATGTTTGCTTACTGGAAAACACAACCGTTTATTAACTACTGCGTATTGAACATTTAAGAAGATTTCATGTTGGTGCCTATTGAGAAAAAATAGAGGGGTATACTACTGTTGATATGAAACTTATATATTCGAAGTGAAACGTTTTGTATTATGTTATTATATTTCTAAATAATAAAACAATCATCAACTAAAAGACGTTTATTAAATACAACTTATATTAGGGCAAATCAACATAGCACTATATTGGTTTATGCATAGAAATTGGTGGTACTGCACAAAGCTGGTTTATGCAAGTATGTGTATTGTTCTATGTGATATAAAATAGTACTATCAAATAAGAATACGTATATTAGCAGCACAGGAATTAAATTATCTAAAGACAAAAATATCTTTTAAAAGTAAGTAATTTTTATGTATAACGTAAAATTTCTTGATTAATCACCGTATAATAAATTTTTTGTTTTTCATCATCAAATAAACAATACATGCACTATAACTCGCACATATTTGTAACGTGGAACTACCTGAGACTATTACAGATTATGCCATACAGAGATTATTTGGTATAGTTAGAACATTTATTGACGTTTCACCAGATAAGCATTAGTTTTGGGCGCTGAAATATTAAGTTTATATTCAATGAATATTAGCTTACACATGAGGTCATATACTTTGACCAAGTTGAACTCCCATTGTAGACTTTCTAGAAAAATGCTTTGGCAATTTTTTTTTGGAGAAACTCTTTTAAAAAAGGTCTTCTTACGAAAGTAATTCAAACTAATTCGGTCGGCTGCTATTTTTAAAGATTTGGGATTGTTTCCACAACTAACACTTCACCTTTTTTTGTAAAGGACTACAAATAAAGAGAAAATTTATTATATCTTACCACCAAAATTCTAACATATTATTATATCTTTAAAAAAACTGCAAAACACCTAAAATATGATAAATTGCGGCATGTATAAAATTACCATCGACAACTCACTATGGTAAGTTTTTCTCTATAGAATAAGCAATATAATTTTTAGCAAAATGCCAAGTTGTATACATATAATCAGGGTTGACATTCTTTCACAAGTGCAGAACAAAATACAATTGACCTACGAAACCGTACAGTAAAAGGCCAGATACGCTGGGCTTGGGCCTAGGGTATATAATCGGAAACGTTGGACTAGATTTGGTGAGGTGCGCCAGGCCTGGGCTATAGTGCAAAGCCTAGGCGACGCTCGAAGGACCAGATAGCAAGCTACCCTAATGGACCTTCCCCTTAAAAAATTAAGTTAATATCGTGTGGGCTAATAGCCCACATATCAGATATTAAACTGATAAGAACAGATACTACACTTGATCTTAGCCAAAAGGCCGAGAAAGGTATGCTTTAAAACGTTCTCGGGCCTCTATTTTTATAGCATCTCTCGGCTATCTACTTATTAGCTCTCTCCGGTGTGGGATAAATACACCTCAGTGGATGATTCGAGTATTGCCGAGCTGCAAATAGGTTGGAATTTTCTGTACAAATTAAACATTTGGATGCTTATTTCAACAATCACATGCTTTCTAAAAATACATTAGTAAAACATAAGATAAAAATCTCCGCAGGTTAAAATTCTGGAGAAACAAAGAAAAGGTTTATGATCAAAGATAAGTTCATATGACAAATGAGAATACAGAAGAACATTCAATATGGGACAGCCAAAGTGTTTGGAGATGGGGGAGGGACATTTTGGGTCAAGATGATGGTCTGACTATTCACCTACCCAATTGTTCTACTTGTACATATGCCTTTGTTAATTACGAAACTTGAAACTATAGCATAGACCCTTGAATGGACGTGTCTTACACCCAATTATTAGCTGACTTGTAATAGTCATGTTATTAGTAAAATACAGTGGGGGAGATAAGAATTTATATGAGGAACTGTCACACCTCGGACTTGAATCTAACAAGTATAGAGCAATTTCTTGATCTCGTTTGCCATTTCACTATAACTTTCTTTATGTCGAGGAGATTCAACATCCTCTCTCTTTATGTAAAAAATATGGTCTAGTTTTGTCCTTATTTTCAGGATATATAATTTTTCAACGAAGGAAAGTCAACTAAATACAACACTAGCACGCATGAAATTTACCCAACTAAAACTCTCTTAATTAGAAAATAAGGGATTGTATGTATGGTAAGAGAGGGTCGCTTGCCCTTGGTCGACATCAAGCTGCAGTTAAGTTAAAGATTTGAAAATACTCTTCTGAAATCTAAACAAAGCAACCATATTCTGTCAAAATATATATATGGGGCACTGTGGCGGAGCCACCTTATCGGAAAGGGTGCCAAATGACACCTCTTCGCGGGAAAAGTACAATGTACAGTTAGGTAAAAAAATAAATTATATGTATATATATTATGTATTGATTTCCCTTAATTTCTTAGTATATTTACTTTTACATATTTTAACACCCCTTAACGAAAATTCTGGCTCCTCCACTGCGCCTTTCCTCGAATATGTGAAAACCTAACGTGAAACAAAGTAATCATACTGTTGATCATCCTTTACCAACTATTTTTTTAATGGTAAATAATCATGCATTTGCGTGTGATTGCGAACTAACGACAAGAACAAGTTAATGAGAAAAAACTGTCAAGAACAATGTTAGTCCAAAAGGCTCCACTCACAGTAACAGTAAAGGTAGCAGCATAAATAAACTTAACAAATTCCCAAATTATAAAACTCTAAATGAGTTTTACATTTTTGTAAATCTTGATTCTACTAATTTGCTTAGACTTAATTTATAAAAGTTATCTTCACACGATAATTTAAGTATTTCCATAATTACTTTTATTTTGCTATATTAATTTGAAATCACCTCACTGTAATAATTAAATCACCAAAAAATTAACTAACCATTTTCCTCGATTTAATCATTCAATATCTGAAGTATATTGTCCATAGCAATTTGGATTTGTATCGAGTAGATTATAGATACACTAAGGAGGTAAAACGTTCCCTATTGAAAAATATTTTAATCTCGAGATCGAACATGAAACTCTAGTTAAAATGGAGTAATTTCATTTATTCCGTCACACAAGTGCAGTTTGTGTTGGATTAACTAGGCACAAGCAAATAAGTGGTGTAAGCACTGAATCCAAGTGTAGTTAGGTAAGATTTATGCAACTATTTTGGTTTATAAACAGTAATGCCAAGTGGATTTTATTTATGCTTGTTACTTGTTAGTGCATGTCCAATTAATTAGGGCTTGGCATATATCGGGTATAACCGATAAATGTGAGCACCTAATTTTTGATAATATTTAATTTTTTATCACTTCTTTTATGTAAATATTTTAGGGGTTTTAGCCTACAATTTTTAACTTTGTTACACTTTTTATTATAGGGTAAAAATACAAAATTTAAAAGGTGAATTATTACTATAATATTATTATTTTTTATTTTTATTTTTAAAAAAAATTCCGAAAAAATATTAATTTTTTTTAATTTTCAGGAGTGATTTAAAAAATAAGAAAATGGGAAGTATTGAATAAAAAAATAAAAGTAAAAGTAGGTGGAATTCTCTTTTAAAAAGTAAAAGAAAGTAGAAAATTAAAAAAATAAAAGTAAAGTTTTGTGAAAATTTTAAAAAAATAAAAAGTAAAAGAAAGTTGGAATTAAAAAATAAATATAAAGGTATCTGAAAATTAAAAAAATTTAAAGTAAAAGAAAGTAGCATTTTTAAAAGAAAAGCAAAAGAAAGTGGATTGTTTTTTTAAGAAAAGTTAAATAAGTGGAATTCTCTTTTAAAAAGTAAAAAAAGTGGGATTTTAAATAAGATAAAAGTAATTAAAGTTGGAATTTAAAAAATAAAAGTAAAGAAAGGTGGGATTTCTTTTTATAAAAAAATAAAAGCAATTTGTAAGTAGGATTTCTTTTAATTAAAAAATAATAAAATAATAAAATATTTTTTAAAAAAAAATCTGAAAAATCTCGAAAATTTTGCAATAAATAGAAGAGAAAATTTGAGAAGAGAAAAAAAAAAGAGGGGGAGGAGAGAAATTTAGGTTGAAAATTTTTATTAAATTTTTCTTTCAATATTTCGGGCCTTGAATCTTGAGTTTGAAGAAGAGTTGATAGAGATTTTGTTGTTGCTGCTGTATTGACTCTACAACTTTCAGATTTTATTCATTTGAATTCACTCTCTTGTAGGTATGTAATTCAAGCTCTTGAGTTAAAAAATGTCGGAGCATCTTTATTGAAGCAGAAGCAAATTGATTTGGTTCTTTTGATAAAGTTTCTTTCGTATTTAATCTGTTCGCATGAATGATGTTTCTTTGATTAAGTGAATTGAGATTTGCAAATGTTAACGTTATTTTAGTATGTTCATGACTCTGTCTCATTTTTTTCTTCTTCTTGGCTCATGACTTGTAACCAGCAGGTATGTTTTGTTTACATTTAGATTTCAAGCTCATGTAGCACCATGTTCATATTTTGAAATTTAAAGAAGTAGGTGAAGTTGAACAATTTGTCAGCATTAAGATGTAAAAAAAAATAGATTGCGTTAGTGGAAGGATCTTATCTTCAGTTTATGTTATTGGTTGCATATTTTCTTAAATTAACCATGTGAAGATTCAACTTCCTCTGCTTCAAAATGGTACTGTAGAAGTTATAGTGGTGATACTACAACTTTCTCTTTAGCATAGTGTTAAATAAATTAATTACTTTAAGTGTTCTTTGTTATAATCAAGTTTAAAATGCATTTTTGTATGTCCATGTTTGTTTTGTTCCTTCTGGTTCATCCGAATTTTGTTAGTTTCTTTCTAGAATTTGAAAACGAAAGTCGGTCTTTTGAAGATGATATGGAGATGAACCCAAAGCTGGCACCTGTCTTTTGTTATTTTCACATAAATGCCAACTCCACCTTTCTGAATTGTAGTATGCTATAACAAAAGGCTCCAGTGATATACATGTAGCTAACCCATTTCTTTAGGCCTTTTGTACTTATCAATTTATACCACTCCATCCACAATAAAACATCAAAACTCATGGCCCTCATTTAATTAATTTTAAATCCTTAGAATTCGAGGCATGCCATTTAGCGAATTTTCTATGGCCCTCGCAAAGTTGAAAAATGCGTAGTTGCTTTAGGCGCGTAATTTGAAATTACCTTCCTAAACTCGGGTGTGCATTTCATGTGACCCAAATCCAAATCTCAACAACGTTAAATAAAATATGTCGTGGACCGCGGGTGCATTTATGTGACGTGGTTCAAGACATATTTTAAATGACGTTGCAATCTTCCTAAAAATAAATAAGAGCGGTTAATAAATTAAAATTGAACCATAGGCTAAAACATATATTAAAATCAGATAATAGGCCAATTATAACAGTTGAGCGACCGTGCTAGAACCACGGAACCCGGGAAGCAACCCGGGAATGCCTAACACCTTCTCCCGGGTTAACAAAATTCCTTACCCGAATTTATGTGTTCGCGGACTGTAAAACAGAATCAATCTTTTTCTCGATTCGGGATTTGAACCGGTGATTTGGGACACCATAAATTATCCCAAGTGGCGACTCTGAATTTTTAATAATAAATGAATCCCGTTTCGATTGTCACTTTAAGTTGGAAAAAACTCCCTTATACCCTTTCTGGGTGTAGGAAAAAAGGAGGTGTGATAATAAATCGAACCGATAAAATGTTATTGGGTTATTAATATCGGGTTATTGGATAAATAGTTCGATAACAGTTTAATGTTATTTGACTAATGAGTTATCGGTTCGGGTATCGGTTTGCCCAATTTTATTAATGATTTAACCGATAGCCCAATAAGCTTTATCAAAATTATAATGTTATCCACTAAGTATATAAAATCACCTTATAGCTTCATTCTCTCAATTCTCTCGGTAATTACTCTTCATCGTCCGGTCTTAATCCTTAGAGTAAGTTTTAAACTTTTCTGAATTTCTCATTTTAATTTTTCAATTAAGATTTTAGTTTTAAACTTTAGAGAATTAATTGTTCAGATTTTTATTTTTTCTATTTGTTTCTTTTGTTGCATTGATTCTTTAGTATTTACAAGATTAGGATTTTATTATTTTCCTTTGAATTATGCACGCCCGCAGTGAGATAGTTAGTAAGATTAGATTGTTGAATGTCTTATCCCTTACTCCTATTAACTTATAACTTTGAAAATTGAGTTCATTCATTGGGATTTTCAAATGCAAAGAAAGTTTTATTTCTAAGTTGAAATTCAACCCCTCTTCTCCTAAGAGCAAAAATTCAATTCCTTTTTCTTAATAGTATGTTCACGATTTCTATAATAAATTTTTGGATAGTTTTTATTCTTATCGGGTAAACCGATAACCGAACCGATAAGGATTGACAACCGACTAACCGATACCCGATAACCAATATCTTATCGGTTCAGTTATCGATTTAGTACATTTATAAACTGATAACCAATATGAAGAACCGATAATATTCACAACCGAACCGAACTGACCGATGCCCACCTCTACAATTAATCTAGTGGACTAAAGTCTAAGATCCCGTTTGGCCAAGCTGTCAAAAATTGCTTATTTTGAAAAGTGATTTTTGAAAAAGTACTTTTACAAAATAGTTGTTTGTGTTTGGCCAATTTGATTGAATAGTGCATTTTGCAGCTCATTATGTTTGGCCAATAGTTTAAAAAAGCACTTTTAAGTATCAAATTACAAAAAAAGACGATAAATATTCAATTTGCAATTAGTATTATTTAGAAAGAAAAAAAATTAATATTTATAAGCTTACATATTGAGCGGACGATCCTCTCCAAAGCTTTTTTGATGGCGTGGACTCCAACGCCACGGAGGACGCCACCGAATTAGGTGACTTGGAAGTGTCGAGGAAGAGTTCGTCCTTGGGGGCAGGTGGTCCTAATTCGAGCTTGAGGCTGGTCAATCGGTTCCCTGCCCCGAGCGCGGATCCTGGTTGGAAGCGGTCAATTATCATCACCGTTCTGGAGGATTCCGGGTTCTTTCCGCCCCCATTGGGGTAAAAAAAATTTAAAATGATTTGTATCCTTGGAAGACGGGGAAAATATAGTGACGGCACTATCTTTATAAATTTTTAGAGGAATTTATGCACTATTTTCATACAGAATTATTTGATATTTATTATTAATTTTAATCTCATACTTTTGTGATGTAATTTGCAACAGTGGTACTATTTTCAATAGGAATATTAGTGTTGACAACAAGAGTCGTGGTCATGACAGATCGAACAACTGATTCGAATGAAATGAACATATATATACATACCAGGAATATCGTCTATAGAGAGTATTAGATAAATTATTATTCATTACATGTTTGTACCTCATGAAACCAAAATAAGTAAAATAATTTCACATGTTTCTAATTAAACTTTGATCGTTCAACTGCGTTCAATCATCCTAACCTCGACATATTCTTTTATGTAAAACTATTTGCTCAAATCTTTATTTTAATAATATTAATATTATTTTATAAAATCGCTTATTACATGACTCGTCGTACTTGTACAACGCATATGCCGAGAAATTAGTATATATGATGTTTAATTTCCTTTCCTTCTTTATCTGTTTACTTTTAAATTTTTTGAATCTACGGGTAAAAATACTGCTTGGTCGGTAGGCCGATGAACAGTCTAGAATATGTGTCTACGTGAAAAGCCAAGACCAAACTCAACATCAATTTATGCATGATTGCTAATGCGTCATCATACAGAAGTGATTTCTAGTACGACTAATTAAATTAAATAATAGTGGCAAAGCTGAAGCATGTTAGTCTCGACACTGATCTTTGGGCAATAAATAAAGAGAGAGATCCATTTTCATTGAAGAAGATTAGAAGCTTCCATCTCTCATTCGATTGCGTATTATGTTCCGTCCCTAACTTGCCATCTGTTTATGATCTTAATGATGTTTTTAGTGTTGACAGTATAAAACATATATTTAAATTGTCGATTCATTTAAACATTAGATAAAAATAATTGTGTGTTGTAATTATTGATTGGTAACCTGAAAAAAGCTAAATAAAATATATCAATTTAATTACATTAATTATTTCAATAAGCTACTTGAATAAATTGATGAGGCTACTTAGCATAATCTAGGTAGGCTATTGTAAAAATAATTAAGATTGTCAATGTTAGTTACATAAGATATCGTTTGAAAAGAAAAAGTGATTGGCCAAACATTTTTTGCTCATCATCATAAACAACACTTCGTGCATCTCATTTGAGTTAAATGATGGAATAAATGCAAAATTTTAAAGTACCAGAATTACTTTACTGCGAAACTAAAAGAGAAATTTTCATAAAGCGCTATCATTTAGTAGTAATTAGCTATCTATAGATACCATTTGCTATATTACGGATTGTAGATATATTTTCTGTTGTTATAAGATGTATTAGATGTATTTAAGCTACTGTATTCATGAATACAATAACAAAAATAGGCGTGAATCAGGGAAGTCCAGCTAATCAGTTGTTGTATTCGAGTGTATTCGACTGTATTCATGGTGTGAAACATGGGAATACAGCTGGACAGATTATTATATTCAGATGTATTCGACTGTATTCACGGCGTGAAACAAGGAATTACATTGTTTTTAAACAGAAAGTGAATCAATTAACATAATAGACTCCTAATATAACTCAATTATAACACACAAAATTTGTATTTTCAGTTATAAAAAAGATTCTCAACCAAAAAATACTCCAAAAACATAGCAATCTTCAGAGAAATTATATAATACATCTGAATACATAAATTATATTAATTAAAAAAATATATGAATACATTCATGGCATATAGCGAGATAGTGAATACAAGGAAATACATAGAATACAACGGGATACATTGAAATACAATGAAAAAAAGACAGTGAATACAATGAAATACATGGAATACAACGAGATACATTGAATTACAATGACAAAAAAGATAATGAATACAATGAAATACATGAAAATACAGCGTGATACGTTGAAAAGACATTAAAATATATTAACAAAAAAGCAAGTTGCTCAGCCCCAAACTACGTCGTCTTTGTTCAAGAACAAATCCTAATTTCCGGTGAATCCGCCGTCGAGCAAAACCCCTTGTGTTGTGCGCGCCGATCGGAAAAAATAGTATATTGCTCAAAACAAATCCCACAATTTACATTATCAGAATCCAAACACTTAGTTTCTTCTTTCTCCAATATTAACATATCTACGGCTTTCAAACAGCAACAAAGAAGAATGTAGAAGAAAGAAAATAAGAAAAAAAGAAGAAGGAAGTGGAAGTAGTGTCTGAAGTTTGCTCAAATCGGGTATACATTAAAAAAATTTAAGAGAAAGCAACGACGCTGGAATTGGAGAAATTGGGATCGCAGAGAACGTAGGTGATGTGGGTGAGAAGAATTTTGAGATTGAGCATTTTATTTTCAGGGAATGGGGGAAGAGAATGACATGTATTAAAGTAGAAAGAGAAAGAAAATAGTGTAACTGAATAGCGTATTTAGTGGCTTAGGGGGGAGTTAACCAAAATTAAATATTTTGCTATAAACATTAAAAGGTATCTATAGAATATAATTTTTTAAATGGTATTTATTTAAAATAATAAGGTGTTAACCTTTTCTATAGGAGGTAAAAATTCCAAACTAAAAATAGTAGAACACAGAGTTACTGTAAAATGATTTGTATTCAAGAAAGTTGCTTGCTTGAATAAATGCAAATTCCATAAATAACAGAGCTACTTTACATATGTTGTATAAAAATAATACCATAATAATAATAATATAAATAATCCCCGAGTTATTTATATCGGATAAAATATTTCAAGCAAACATAAGAAAAAATTAATCGCACATTTTGTGATGATCCAAAAGGTCATCTCGTATTTTATAATCCAATTCGGGGTTCCAGGCCTTCAAAACCTAACCTTACTTCTCCTTGATTTGCATGCGCAGTCCAGGCGCGTTTCAGGAAAGCCTTTATGTGAAAATTTGAGAAAATAATAATTTTTTCCTTTAAAAGTGAATTTAGTTGATTTCGATCAATATTTTGAGTAAACAGATCCGGACTCATGTTTTGACAGTCCCGGAGGGTTCGTAGTAAAATATGGGACTTGGATGTATGTCCGGAACCGAATTCCGAGGTCCCTAGCCCGAGAAATAAATTTTTGATGAAAATTATTAAACTGAAATTAAAATGGTTTTGAGAAAATGGTTAATAATTGATCTCGTTGGTATCGGGTCCATATTTTGGTTCCAGATTCCGGTACAGGTCCATTATGATATTTATACCCTATCTGTGAAATTTTGGTGAGAAACGGAAATGAATTGACGCGATTCGGACCGTTGGTTGAGAAAATAGAAGTTTTGAAACTTTCTTGAAAATTTCATCCAATTTAATGCTAAATTCGTAGTTCTAGGTGTTATTTTGGCGTTTTGATCGCTCGAGCAAGTCTGTGTGATGTTTTAAAGCTCGTGTACATGTTTGATTTGGAGCCCGGGGATAGGTTATGGGATATTTTAGACTTAGAAATCTCGTGTGTTTTGGTGCAGTCAGTGTTTTTGGTTTTTCTTCTTCGCGTTTGCGAAGATACTCTCGCGAATGCGAAGCGTAACCTGGGCTGGGGAGGGGATTGTTCATTGCGAACACGAAGCCATGGTCGTAAACGCGAAGCACTGGGGGATGCTCTTCGCGAACGTGACCGGCATCATGCGAATGCGTAGAGTAAAATGAAGGTGGGCTGGGGAAACATTGAGTTGCTCTTCGCGAACGCGGTCCTAGGCCCACGAACGAGATGGTCAGGGGGGACAAACCATCGCGAACGCGAGCAGCTCTTCGCGAACGTGAAGGCCCTTCTGGCTGAAATGCATCGCGAACGCGACAGGTCCATCGCAAATGTGATGAAGACCTGTCCAGTGTTTTAAAAACAGAAGCAGAAACACGAATTGGCCATTATTTCATATTTTCAAAAACTAAGGCATAGAATTTCAAGAGACAAATTCTTCCCCAAAGTGTTAATAAATTATTCTAAACTACTTTCTTCAAATTACCCATTACATTTCTGTAAAGCCTCGGAAAAATTTTTGCTAAGTAATTTATGATTTCGTGGTGCCAAGGTAGGCTAATTATTTTATTTTGTGTGAAAACAGGATTAATGATATAATGGATATCAATTGGATATGGTAATAAGTGTATAAGTCATATTATAAGTGATTTGGGGTCCAAGGAGAGACCCACGTCTAAGCCAAGTTGGAAAATTACATTAAAGACTAAAATTCCAAATGGGTACGCACAAGACCACACTTTGGATGAGCATATATACAGATATATAATGTGTTATGTGATGCACAACCTATCAAATTATATATCTTCGAGTCTAGATTCTAAATCTTCATACCGTTTGTCATTTGGACTTTCCTACAAGAAGTTATGACCAAATTACCAAAGGCTGGCGGGGGACTGCGCGGATGCGAAGCATCCGAGGCAGCATCCGAAAAGAGGGGCTAGCAGTGAAGTGCTACCATAACATCCGGGTCAGCATCCGAGCTCCTGAGAGGAGTGAAGTGGGGATATGAAGCATCCGAGGCCACATCCGAAATTTGGGCTTATAAACACAATTTCGGGATTCATTTTCTCCCATTTCTTTTGGACGACTCTTAGGGTCTTCCTCCACTCTCTCAAGACCTCCAACTCCTCCCATCAGTAAGTAATATCCATTAACTTGGTGTAAACGTTCATTATTCCTACACTAGTATTGATGAAATCTACTCATGAAACACATAGATATTCAAGAAATTCCTTCTAGAACTCAAAGGAGGATTTGCAAGATTTCTTCCAAAAGATAAATCCTACACCCTTAGACTTACATATATGGATATATTATGGAAATATGAGTATGAATTAAGTATTGGAACTCTTGGTGTGGTGATTGGAAGCCATAAGGTCCCAATATAAATACATAATTATTGTAGAGATTTAAAGGTGATTATTTGATAAGATTTGTTGGTTGGGTGTGAATGGATGACCATACATATGTTGTTGGAAGTTATAAATTGGTTAGGAACGATGGTGGAATAAATTATTGGTTAATAGTGATAGTTGGATGAACTAATACTACGGTTATGAGATGTAAAGATCTATACCTACAAGGTGTTTGATAATATGCCTAAATGGCATAAGTTATGAAATTTATTACTAATATTGGCCCTATTGAATGTTGTATTGTAGATTGATGTTGCTTAAGTGTATTGGATCTTTGTAGTATCATTAAGGGCCAAATTTCAGGTATGTATGGCTAAAACCCCGTCTTTTAGAAATTGAGCTCTATTGGTATTTGTGTAAATACGGTAAGATCAAAGTTGAATTGTTGTTTCACATGAATTTGGGGTTGCGACCTTATATGTGTGCAAGATGTGTCTCAATATGATAAATGTGCGATTCTTGATAACTTGAAAGGGTGCAAGGAATATGAATTATGTAATGATATGCTTAGACCTTAAATTGAGATTGAAGATGCATATGTCGTGTCCTCTATGTGAAGTCTCATCTATGCTTGAAATTTTATTTGCTCTTGTGTGCACATATTATCCTAAATTACAAATCTAACATTGAAATTGGGAATGATGTGAAATGTGGCCTAGTGCCAAATATATGATGTGATAGTTGTGGCCCCAAGTGCCTATGAAATGACATATATGAAACAAAGATTGAATTGAGATGATTGATGGAAAAGGGAAATGCCTTGGTAAGGTGGCCTAGCCGATCGGGCCGTGATCGGACGCCATGCTGCACACATGGTGGTATTGTGTTGATATTGAATCCCGGATAAAAAGGGAAAATGAGAATGTGATTGAATTGTATATCTCAAGTGAGGCAACCTAGCCGATCGGGTCGAGATCGGACTCTGCTCAAGCTAGCGGTGGTATTGCGAACAATGATGAACAATATGAAATGCTCCAAACTAAAGGCTATGGAAACAAAATGTGAAAATTGTATGATTCTTTTACCTTGATAATGTTGTGATCATTTGAAACTTTTGAGTTATACTTATAATTTCCTTATGTTTGGTGTGAAAGTTCTTTCTAACTAGATGGTGTTTAGTTATACATACTAGTGCTATTCGATGGCACTAACGTCCCTTTTACCGGGGGCGCTATGTCTTTAAATGGATGTAGGTGTTTCTATAGCAGGTAGTGTTGGTCGCAGCTAGTGACACATCATCCTTTCAGCTGACTTGATGAGCCTTACTTCGTTTCGGGGTCCTGTTTCATCTGTTTATCAAGTACATTGTATTTGAGGTATAGCCGGAGCCTTGGTGCCGACATTTCTATATTACTCTTCAGTTGTATTTAGAGGCTCCGTAGACAGGTTGTGGGTAGTGTCGGGTATTGGAGTTAAAGTAGAATTATTGATGTTTCGTAATGATGTATAAAACTTGTAATATCTTCAAAATTGTCAACGAAGTTGATAATGGAAATGAAATGGAATTGTTAATGACATGTTTAAAGAATTTGATTAATGGTGTACATTTTCTCTTTATTCAAAGACGAAATTGGGTAGTATGAAACCTAACAGACTTGCTCAGTCGGGGTTACTCGGTTGAGCGCCGGTCGCGCTCCACGAATTTTGGGGCGTGACAAACTTGGTATCAGATCCTAAGGTTTTAAAGTATCCTTGGATGTCTCGGAGCCGTGTCTAGTAGAGTCTTTCTTATCGGTGTGTTGTCGACCACATCTATAAGTTGGAGGCTACATGGACATTTTAGGAATGTTACCCTTCTTCAACACTCCAGATCGTGCGATAGAGCTTGACTATGAGATTGCCTTCTAACACGTTCTTTAAAGTTCAAGGTAAGTTTAAATGATCTTTCATCTATTCCAAGTAATGTTGTCATATGACATGACAAATGGGCAAAGGCCTGAATATTAAGGGGATGGTACATGTATCGTGTTGAACGAATGGTACGAATATATGAGATACGTACATAGTATCAGACGCATACTTTACTCGAGAAAAGTGTTAAAAAATTTTACCACCTTGAAGGAGACATTGACTTGATAAATGAGACACGAGCTTATATGGCATATGTGGATAGTGTGGGAAGTATGTATATGATCCTATAGTGTAAAAGAAAATTTGTTATATAAGCATGTGGTATATGTAAGGCATGACCAGGACAGTAATGACAAATATGTAGGTCTCTCACGGGAGACAAGAGGTTATGAAAAGAGAGTCAATTGAACCCACGATGAGAAGACCCATGTACAACGAACTTTATAAAAATCTCAAAATGTACGAAGTGATATTACACTTTTAAAGGATATTGACATGAGGAATTGGAATCCCAAGCTCGTGTAGCTGAATAAGAGAAGAGAACTTATGAGGTTAATACCATGGTGACTTAAATCTCCCTTCAGTCGAACATATATATGAGGGATAGAGACATGAGCATATGTCCCTGAAGTTTCTAAATTCAAGACTTGTATCGAAATCCGGGGCATTCGCCCTAAGTGGGGGAGGAAGGGACATAGTAAGGCCACTTAAATACAATGAAACAAGAGTACGACCATGTAGTTAAGATGTTTGAATATTTTGTTGAAGACATGCGTAGTCTAGAAAAGTGATAATGGATAACGTGATTATCTGAAAGGATATGCTAATGATAGACCACTAGTACCCTCAAAAAGGTGGAAGGTTAAGGAAGGTAAATTATTTTTTCTTACAGGGCAATGTGAATGATAGGGTCAACGATCCTAGAAACTAAGAGTATATTTGTAAATGGATTTTATACTTGCTAGAGGGTTAGGAACAATGGAACCTAAGGAAGTACTATTGGTCAAATGTGGAAGGTTGCGAGTTTTTAGAATGGGTTAATCATAGACTTGTGATTTAACCAAAGTACCAAGGCGTTAAGAAAGGCGGGACGAGTGGGAGAAATAAATGTGATGCTATAATAACCGAAGAGGGTATTTGGGCTTGATGGAGAGCCTCGAAAGAATCTTACAAGCAAAGAAGTGCTAAGTGATACGAGGATGAACACACTTTCCCACGGATATCCTAACGATAGTTAAGAGGTGAGCGGGATGAAATAACTAAGGGAAAGGACCACATAACATAAGGAAGAGTGCATGGCTATTCACTAGCTAGGAATAATGAGGCGAGAAGAAATGGGGAGAAAACCTATAAATTGAGATGATCATGGTTATCATAAAATATCTTGTATCAGAATGGTGGACTCGCTTAGAGCATAGGTGTTAATAAAAGTTATACAGGACTAACCATAATGCAACCGACTTGGGTGACACCGAATATTAACTAAAGAATCTAGAGACAGTTCATGTCTATAGATAATGGAAAGTGAGACAACTGGAGGTGAAGTTGTGGTATGATTAACTCACTAAACCAGGCACAATGATATTACAAGATCACGGGAGGTAGACAAGTGTGTGGAACAATAAGGCTATCAATTATGCACTATGAGCAAAATAGAATGGGAATGAATGTTCCAGTTAGAAAGAAAAGATGGTACCAGCATATTGGTCAGAACAAAGGGCAATAAAAAAAGGGAAAGACAATACAATCTACCCAAAGGGCAAATGAAAGGTTAAAAATAGATTGAAAGAGGATGAACACTTGTTACGGACCATACATGTTTAACATGGTAAATCTTAAACCGCAATATCAGGGAACTCTATTGGTAGCTACAATGCGGGGAATAATGTGAGTTACTCATCGAGGATAGAATCGGGTGGACTAAGTCTTACACTTAAGAGTAAAACCAAAAGTCGTTAAATAAAAAGGGTGTTGATATGTGTTTTGGGCGATGTTTAACCGTAAAGAGGGATCGTGAGAATATTCACAAGGGAAGTGGAGTGGTTTCTTAAATTCTATAAGTCACGTAAGGAGGAAAAAGGTTGTCTAGGAGAGGTCTGAGCACAATGTTACATTACATTTTATGCAATGTCGTGCATGTTGATGATGTGAAGGTGTGTGCGAAGGCTAGAAGATATGATTTCTTTGAAATAAAAAGGTCATATAAGAAAACTCATCCAGTAATGTCTTTGTTGAAATTTGGAAGAGCAAGCTGCAAGTATTCACAGAAGATTGTAACCGTATCAGGGAAAATTATTGTAGAACTCAATTCGTGGGAGGTCTTACGTAAGAGAAATGTGATAAAGATGTTCCACTAATGATGCAACGTGTTAAGGTGATAGTTTTTGCCTCTAGGCAACTCAAGAATCATGGAGAGAATTATGCAGCACATGACTTAGAGCTTGTGGCAATTGTGTTTGCACTAAAGATGTGGCAACATTATTTGTATGCGGTCTACATGGATGTATTTATGGACCACAAGAGCCTTCAATATATTTCAAACAAAAGGAGTTGAATCTGAGGCAGAGAAGATGGCTTGAGTTACTCAAAAACCACGACCTCGATATTCAATATCACCCAGGAAAAGCCCAACATCATGGCAGATGCTCTTAGCTTGAAATCTATGGATACTTTAACTCACTTGGAGGCATATCAAAGGTCGTTGGCCAGGGAGATTCACTAGTTGGCTAGTTTGGGAGTTCGTCTTGCGAACTCTAGTGAAGGTAGGGAAATCGTGCAAAATAGGGTTGAATCGTCACTTGTGGCAGAAGTGAAAGAGAAGCAATACAACGATCCATTATTGGTACAACTGAAGGAGGGAATTCATAAATACAGGACCACATCATTTTCTTTTGGCATTGATAATGGTACCCTACGGTGCAAATGACGCCTATGTGTTCTAGATAGTGATCGTCTTCAGGAAAGGATTTTGGCAAAAGCTCACACTTCTAGGTATTCTGTACACCCAGGTTCTACAAAAATGTATCATGATCTCAAAGAAGTTTATTGGTGGAATAACATGAAAAGGGATGTGGAGGACTTTGTGGCAAAATGTCCGAACTGTCAGCAAGTGAAGGCTGAACATCAAAGGCCTGGAGGATTTTTACAAAACATAGAAATTCCAATGTGGAAATGGGAAATGATCAATATGGATTTTGTGGTAGGGTTGTCGCGCACTCTGTGCAAGTTTGACTCAATTTGGGTGATTGTGGACCGACTCACGAAATCAGCACACTTCTTGCCAGTTAAACTACCGACACAGCAGAACAGTATGCTCAGTTGTATATCAAAGAAATAGTCAGGCTACATGGCACTCCAGTCTCAATCATTTCAAATCGAGGGGTTCAGTTTACTGCCAACTTTTGGAAGAAATTTCAGCAAGGTTTGGGAATGCAGGTAAATCTTAGCACAACTTTCCATCCTCAAACCGATGGGCAAGCAGAGCGGACTATTCAGACACTTGAGGACATGTTGCACGCTTGTAGTCTTGATTTCAAAGGTAGTTGGGATGACTATTTTCCACTCATAGAATTTGCTTACAACAACATCATTCATGCTAGTATCTAGATGGCACCATTTGAGGCGTTGTATGGTAGGAGATATAGATCTCCCATTGGGTGGTTCGAGGTTGGAGAAGCTGAATTGGTAGGGCCAGACCTTGTGCATCAAGCTATGGAGAAGGTTAAGGTCATTAAGGAGAGGTTGAAAACTACTCAGAGTCTCCAAAAGTCTTATCCAGACGTTCGTCGCAGAGATTTAGAGTTCAAAGAAGATGATTGGTATTCCTAAAAGTTCCCCTATGAAAGGTGTTATACGGTTTGGAAAGAAAGGGAAATTGAGTCCGATGTAGGTGGGGCCATATAGAATCATTCAAAGGATCTGTCAGGTAGCATACAAGCTCGAGTTACCATCCGAGATGTCATTGGTACACCTAGTATTCCATGTGTCTATGTTAAAGAAGGTAGTGGGAAATCCGTCAGCAATTGTGCCAGTTGAGACTATTGAGGTTAATAAAGAATTATCGTACGAAGAAATTCCAGTTGCCATCCTTGATAGGCAAGTCCGAAAGTTAAGAAATAAAGAAATTGCCTCTGTGAAAGTGTTATGGAAAAACCAGCAAATTGAGGAAGCCACTTGGGAAGCTGAGGAAGAAATGAAAAGGAAGTACCCCTGTTTGTTTGAATAGCAATGAAATAGTTCTATGAAGTTGTTTCACATAAATTTTGTATCGCTTGTTCAGCTTATGTAAAGGAATTCCTTTCAAATTATATGTTCATTATGGGGCTACGGTTGGTGTTGTTTTATGTTCTGATACGTCATTTGATCACATATATGTTGTTGAGGTGTGTTTCTGGGATTCTCTAACAGGTGGATAGACCTAGTTACAAGGGAAACTCTGCCAAAATTTCTGGGAGTTAGTCAAAATTTGGGAGTTAAAGATGTGTGAGAAAAGAGATAAGTTATACTAATTATTTTCGGATTGACTCCACTTATCATTCGAGGATAAATGATCCTAAGCGGAGGAGAATTTAAAGCCCCGGAAAAAATTTTGCTAAGTAATTTAAGATTTCGTGGTGCCAAGGTAGGCTAATTATTTTATTTTGTGTGAAAACAAGATTAATGATATAACGGATATCAATTGTATATGGTAATAAGTGTATAAGTCATATTATAAGTGATTTGGAGTCCAAGGAGAGACCCACGTCTAAGCCAAGTTGGAAAATTACATGTAAACTAAAATTCCAAATGGGTACGCACAAGATCATACTTTGGATGAGAACATATACAGATATATAACGTGTTATGTGATTCACAACCTATCAAATTATAGATCTTTGAGTCTAGTTTCTAAATCTTCAAACCGTTCGTCATTTGGACTTTCATACAAAAAGTTATGACCAAATTACCAAAGGCTGGCGGAGAACTGCGCGAATGCGAAGCATCTGAGGCAGTATCCGAAAAGAGGGGCTGTCAGTGAAGTGCTACCATAGAATCCGGGTCAGCATCCGAGCTCCTGAGAGGAGTGAAGTGGGGATGCGAAGCATCCGAGGCCGCATCCGAAATTTGGGCTAATAAATACAATTTCGGGATTCATTTTCTCCCATTTCTTTTGGACGACTCTTAGGGTCTTCCTCCACTCTCTCAAGACCTCCAACTCCTCCCATCATCAAGGTAAGTAATCTCCATTAACTTGGTGTAAACGTTCATCATTCCTACACTAGTATTGATGAAATCTACTCATGAAACACATAGATAGTCAAGAAATTCCTTCAAGAACTCAAAGGAGGGTTTGCAAGATTTCTTCCAAAAGGTAAATCCTATACCCTTAGACTTACATATATGGATATATTATGAAAATATGAGTATGAATTAAGTATTGGAACTCTTGGTGTGGTGATTAGAAGCCATAAGTTCCCAATATAAATACATAAATATTGTAGAGATTGAAAGGTGATTATTTGATAAGATTTGTTGGTTGGGCGTGAATGGATGGTCATGCATAGTTGGAAGTTATAAATTGGTTAGGAATGATGGTGGAATAAATTGTTGGTTAATAGTAAAAGTTGGATGAATAATACTACGGTTATGAGATGTAAAGATCTATACCTACAAGGTGTTTGATAATATGCCTAAATGGCATAAGTTATGGAATTTATTACTAATATTGGCCCTATTGAATGTTGTATTGTAGATTGAAGTTGCTTAAGTGTATTGAATCATTGTAGTATCATTAAGGGGCAAATTTCAGGTATGTATGGCTAAACCCCTATCTTTTAGAAATTGAGCTCCATCGGTGTTTGTGTAAATACGGTAAGATCAAAGTTGAATTGTTGTGTTGATTGTTGTTTCACATAAATTTGGGGTTGCGACCTTATATGCGTGATTGCGACCTTTTATGCATGCAAGATGTGTCTCAATATGATAAATGTGTTATTCTTGATAACTTGAAAGGGTGCAAGGAATATGAATTATGTACTGAAATGTTTAGACCTTAAATTGAGATTGAAGTTGCATATGTTGTGTCCTCTATGTGAAGTCTCATCTATGCTTACAATTTTATTTGCTCTTTTGTGCACATATTATCCTAAATTACAAATCTAACATTGAAATTGGGAATGATGTGAAATGTGGCCTAGTGCCAAATATATGACGTGATAGTTGTGGCCCTAAGTGCCTATGAAATGACATATATGAAACAAAGATTGGATTGAGATGATTGATGGAAAAAGGAAACGCCTTGGTAAGGCATCATAGCTGATCGGGCCGAGATCGGACGCCATGTTGCACACATGGGTATTGTGTTGATATTGAATCCCGGATAAAAAGGGAAATGAGATTGTGATTGAAGTTTATGTCTCAAGTGAGACAACCTAGCCGATCGGGTCAAGATCGGACTCCGCTCAAGCTAGCGGTGGTATTGTGAACAATGATGAACAATATGAAATGCTCCAAACTAAAGGCTATGGAAACAAAATGTGAAAATTGTGTGATTCTTTTACCTTGATAATGTTGTGATCATTTGAAGCTTTTGAGTTATACTTATGATTTCCTTATGTTTGGTGTGAAAGTTCTTTCTTACTAGATGATGTTTAGTTATAAATACTAGTGTTATTTGATGGCACTAACATCCCTTTTACCGGGGGCGCTATGTCTTTAAATGGAAGTAGGTGTTTCTATAGCAGGCAGGGTTGGTCGCAGCTAGTGCCGCATCATCCTTTCAGCTGACTTGATGAGCCCCACTTCGTTGAATCGGGGTTACTCGGTTGAGCGCCGGTCGGGCTCCTCGAAATTTGGGGCATGACAATTTCATCAATTTTCAACCTAAAATCGAGGATTTTCATGGTAGATTTGGGGGTTTGGGTAGAATTAGGAATTTTTGTATAATTGGAAATTTAGACCTCAATTTGGGGTCTGATTCCGAAACTAATTACATATTTGGGCTCGGGTATGAATGGGTGAATGGGTTTTGGTCCAAACCTAGAGTTTTGACCAAGCGGGTCCGGGATCGGTTTTTGACTTTTGGGGGAAAATGTTAGGAAACTTGTAATTGTGCATTGGAATTGATTCTTTTAGCGGTAATTGATATTATTAAGTTAATTGTAACTAGATACGAGTGTATTGAAGGTGGAATCTAGAGGAAAAGCGATAATTGAGGCTTGAGTTTTGCCGTGGAATCGAGGTAAGTGTTGTGGCTAACCTTAGCTTGAGGGATTAGGTGTTGTTGTCTTATTTGCTATGTGTTTGGTTGTTGAGTACGACGTATAGGTGAGGTGACGAGTACCTATACATTGTCGTCGGGTCATAGCATGCGAGTGAGTCTTATACTTGTGACCGTTGTATTCTTTATTCGTACTGTTCATGCTTAAACTGGTTATTCTTCATGTTAAACAAATCTTATCATGTTTTCTTGGAATTAGATATTGGTTGAGTATTGACTCAAGTTGAGATTTATATTGTGAAATTTAACATTGAAACGTGGTTGGTTATTGATGATTTCCCTTGCCGGGTTGTTATTGTTCTGTTGTTTGGGTGAGGAAGAGTGTAAAGCATGAAGGGTGATGTCGTGCAATGTTTTGTGAGTGGTGATAATGCACGAAGGTTGATGTTGTGCCATATTCTGTGAGTGTCAATGCACGAAGGGTGATGTCATGCCATGTTATGAGAGAGTTATTGCACGAAGGGTGATGCCGTGCCGTTTCTATTGTTTCTTATGGTAAGGACTAGAGTAAAAGCACGAAGGGTGATGCCGTGTACATGTTTTGTTATGTTATTACTTCCGTTGGTGAAAATCATGATATTTAATGTGTTTCTTTACTGTACTATTTTCAAGATTTGCTATTTCCCCTTAGCATGTTTTTCCCCTTCTCGTTATTATTTGTTAAATTTACGTTTGTTGTTATTTTCTCGTATATGATTTAACTACACAGGTTCATGTTATTGTCATGTCATAGACTCGTCACTACTTCGTGGAGGTTAGGCTCGGCACTTACCATTACTTGGGGTCGATTGTACTGATATTGCACTCTGCACTTTCTGTGCGGATTTCAGTACTGGACCTCGTTGATCAGAGTTGGGTTGCTGCCTTCAGTCCATCAGGAGACCCAAGGTAGATCTGCGGTCGTTCTCAAACCCTGAAGTCCCCTTCCATTTATCCTAGTCTTCCCTATTTTCTTTTATTTCGAGAATAGATGTATTTTATTTTAACCAGTATTTGTAGTGATTCTTAGAAGTTCATGGATTGTGACATCAGATTTTGGGTAGTCGTGTATTATTGTTTAGACAATTATACATTCCGCACTTCTTTACTGTGTTTTGGTATATTATTTACTGTTTTGGATAGTAGTTAGCATATTAGATCTTTGTCTGTTGGCTTGCCTAGCATTTTGAAAAGTTAGGCACCATCACGATCTCGACGGAGGGAAATCGAGGTCGTAACAAGTTGGTATCAGAACACTAGGTTGCCTAGGTCTTACAATTCACGAACAAGCTAGGTAGAGTCTGAGAGATCGATATATAGACGTCTGTGCTTATCCCCCAAAGGCTATAGAGTTTAGGAACAACTTCACTTTTATTCTTCTTTGTTGTGCGATTTGATTTCTCAATGCTAATCGAACTTTCTACTCTTGTTCTTTCGCAGATGGCGAGAACACATAGTGTTTCATCAACTGATCAGCAGCCCGAGCCTCCAACAGCAGCTCCTAAAAGGGGCAGAGGACGAGGCCGAGGAAGTGGCAGGGCTCAGCCTAGAGCTCGAGCAGCAACACCCGTAGAGAATCCTAAGGTGGAGTTTGATCATGAGGTTCCAGCTCAGACTGTTCCGGTAGGACCAGCTCAGGTTCCCGAGGGTTCATCGCTACCCCGGTACTTCAGGATGCTTTGGTCCTCCTAGGGGGCCTTATGGAGAATGTAGCTCAAACAGGAACGTTCTCTGTAAAACCAGCTGTCTCTCAGGCTAGGGAAGTAGCACAGACTCCCACTACCCACACTCCGGAGCAAATGGCTCCTTAGTTTCAGACTCCGGCAACTCAGCCAGTTGGAGTAGTTCAGCCAGCTATTGCGGCACAGGCCGTTGGTAGATCAGTCATGTATTTTGAGGCTTTGTTGAGGTTGGACAAGTTCACCAAGCTTTTTCTGGTTCATTACAGTAGGGCAACTTCTGAGGACCTACAGGATTATCTTGGCCACTGCCATGAGATGTTGCGGAACATGGGGATAGTGGAGACCAATGAGGTTGATTTTGCTGTATTCCAAATGATAGGGTCCGCCAAGAGATGGTGCAATGATGTTGTGTTGACTAGACTAGTTGGGTCACCTGCCTTGACTTGGGACCAGTTCTCTCAGCTATTTCTCGAGAAGTTCCTTCCTATTACTTAGAGAGAGGACTATCGCAGTCGATTCGAGCATCTTCAGTGGGGTTCTATGGCTGTCACTCAGTACGAGACTAGGTTTGTTGATTTGGCCCGTCATGCTCTTCTTATACTCCCCACCGAGAGAGAGAGAGGGTGAGGAGGTTTATTGAGGGACTCGCTTAGCCTATCAGAATGCATATGGCTAAGGATATAGGGAGTGAGATTTCCTTCCAGGATACGGCCAATGTGGCCAGGCGAGTTGAGAGAGTTTTAGCTCAGGGGAGTGGTTAGGGGTCTGACAAGAGGCTTCGTTATTCTGGTAGGTTCAGTGGTGCCTCGTCTAGAGGCAGGGATTCTTTTGGTAGAGGCCATCTTCCTAGGCCATTTCATTCAGCACTTCAGGCTTATCACGATGTTTTAGGTAGATGTGGCTCTCATATGAAGTATTCTGATTAGTTACCCTATAGTGCACCACCAGCTCCTATCAGTGCACCTCCGCTCTAGAGTTTTCAAGGTGGTAACCCAGGCCGTCAAGGTCAGTTTCAAGGTCAATAGTTTCAGTAGTCGAGGTCTTGTTATACTTGTGGTGATTCGAGGCATATTGCCATGTATTGTCCTCGATCATCGAGTAGTTCTCAGCATCAAGGTTCTCGTGCTATGGTCCCAGCATCGGGGGTTCCACCGCCTACTCAAACAGGTAAATATAGGGGTTAGACAGCTAGAGGTGGAGGTCGAGGTATTGGAGGTGGAGGTCAGACCGCTAGAGGTGGAGGCCAGCCAGCAGGAGGCCGTCCCAGGGATGCAGTTCAGAGTGGTGAGGCCCAGGCCCGATGTTATGCTTTCCCAACCAGGCCTGAGGCTGAGGCATCCGATGTCGTTATCACAGGTATGGTTTTAGTTTGTAGTAGTATTTCCTCAGTATTATTTGACCCGAGATCCACTTATTCGTATGTATCATCTTACTTTGCTTCATATTTGGTTGTGCCTCATGATTCTTTGAGTGCTCCCGTGTATTTGTCCATACCGCTGGGTGATTCTATTATTGTAGATCGTGTCTATTGCTCATGTGCGGTTATTATTAGGGATCTTGTGACTAGCGTAGATCTCCTACTTCTCGATATGGTTGATTCTGATGTCATTTTGGGGATGTATTGGTTGTCCCCTTATCATGCTATATTGGACTATCATGCCAAGACTATGACCTTAGCCTTGCCAGGGTTGCCTCGATTAGAGTGGAGAGGGACTCCTAGTCATTCTACCAGTAGGGTTATCTCTTATATGGAGGCTCGTCGTATGGCCGAGAAGGGGTGTTTGGATTATTTGGCTTATGTTCGTGATTCCAGTACGGAGGTCCCTTCCGTGGATTCCAAACCAGTTGTTTGTGAGTTTCCAGAGGTATTTCCTGTAGACCTGCCAGGGGATGTCACCCGACAGGGATACTGACTTTTGCATTGATTTGGCTCCGGGTACTCAGCCTATTTTTATTCCGACATACCGTATGGCCCCGCCACAGTTGAAAGAATTGAAGGAGCAGTTGCAAGACTTGCTTGATAAGGGCTTTATTAAGCCCAGTGTCTCGCATTAGGGTAAGCCAGTGTTGTTTGTAAAGAAAAAGGATGGATCGATGAGGATGTGCATAGACTATCGGCAGTTGAACAAAGTCACCATTAAGAACAAGTATCAATTGTCGAGGATTGATGACTTATTTGATCAACTTCGGGGTTCCAAGGTGTTTTCAATGATCAATTTGAGGTCTGGCTACCATCAGTTGAGGATTAGGGCATCCGATGTCCCTAAGACAGTTTTTCGCACTCGGTATGGGCATTATAAGTTTTTAATTATGTTATTTGGGTTGACAAATTCCCCAGCAGGATTTATGGATTTGATGAACTGGGTATTCAAGCCCTATCTGGATTCCTTTGAGATTGTTTTTATTGATGATATTTTGAACTACTCCCACAGCCGAAAGAAGCATGAGTAGCATCTTCGGATTGTTCTTCAGACTCTAAGAGACAGCCAATTATATGCTATGTTTTCAACATGTGAGTTTTGGTTGAGTTAAGTTGCATTCTTGGGTCATATTGTATCAGTAGAGGGTATTCAGGTGGATCCTAAAAAGATTGAGGCAGTCAAGGACTGGCCTAGACCCACATCAGCTATAGATATTTGGAGTTTCTTGGGGTTAGCAGGTTATTACCGTCGGTTTGTGGAGGGGTTTTCATATATAGCAACCCCGATGACCAGGTTGACCCAGAAGGGTGCCCCGTTCAGGTGGTCGGACGAGTATGAGATGAGCTTTCAGAAGCTCAAGACAGCTTTGACTTCGGCGCCGGTATTGGTGTTGCCCACAGGTTCAGGGCCATATACAGTATATTGTGACACATATCGTATTGGACTTGGTGTGGTATTGATGTAGGGTGGCAAGGTTATTGCATATGCCTCGCGACAGTTGAAGATTCACGAGAAGAATTATCCATTTCATGACTTAGAGCTAGCAACCATTGTTCACGCGCTGAAGATTTGGAGGCATTATCTATATGGTGTGTTATGTGAGGTGCTCACGGATCATAAGAGTTTGCAGTACTTGTTCAAGAAAAAGGAGCTCAATTTGAGGTAGAGAAGGTGGTTGGAGCTATTGAAAAACTATAATATCACCATCTTGTATTATCCCGGGAAGGCCAATGTGGTGGCCGATGCTTTGAGTAGGAAGTCATCTAGTATGGGCAGCCTTGCGTATATTCCAGTCGGTGAAAGGCCGCTTGCATTAGATATTAAGGCTTTCGCCAATCAGTTCATGAGGTTGGATGTTTCTGAGCCCAGCCGTGTTCTAGCATGTATAGTCGCTCGATCTTCCTTATTTGAGCGTATTAGGGAGCGGCGGTATGATGATCTTTATTTTCTTGTCCTTAGGGACACAGCGCATCACAGTGATACCAAGCGGGTTACAGTTGGAAATGATGGAGTTTTGAGGATGCAGGGTCGTGTTTGTGTGTCTAATGTGGATAGGATTCGTAAGTTGATTCTAGAGGAGGCCTACAGTTCCCAGTGTTCTATTCATTCAGGCGTCGCTAAGATGTATCAGGACTTGCGGCAACATTATTGTTGGAGGAGGATGAAGAAGGATATTGTTGTATATGTAGCTCGGTGTTTGAATTGTCAGCAAATAAAGTACGAGCATTAGAGACCTAGTGGTTTGCTTCAGAAGATTGAGATACCTGAGTGGAAGTGGGAACGTATCACTATGGACTTCATTGTTGGACTCCCATGAACTCAGAGGAAGTTTGATGCAATATTGGTTATTATGGATAGGCTGACCAAGTCAGCGCATTTCAATCCTGTGGCAGTTTCTTATTCTTCGGAGCGGTTGGCAGAGATTTACATGCGTGATATCGTTCGTCTTCATGGTGTGCCTGTGTCTACCATTTCCGACTGAGGTACGCAGTTTACCTTGCATTTCTGGAGGGTAGTACAACATGAGTTGGGTACACGGGTCAATTTGAGCACATCATGTCATCCTTAGATAGACGGACAGTTCGAGCGTACTATTCAGATCGTGGAGGATATGCTCTGCGCCTGTGTTGTTAACTATGGAGGTTCTAAGGATCAGTTCTTGCCATTAGCAGAGTTTGATTACAACAACAGTTATCAGTCGAGCATCCAGATGGCTCCCTATAAGGCATTGTATGGTAGACGGTGTCGATCGCCGGTTGGATGGTTTGAGCCGAGGGAGGCTCAGTTATTGGGCACAGACTTAGTGCATGATGCCTTGGATAAGGTTAAGATTATTCAGGATAGACTTCATATAGCTCAGTCCAGGCAGAAGAGTTATGCCGGCCGTAAGGTTTGTGATGTGGCATTCATGGTCGGAGAGAGAGTGTTGCTTTGGGTGTCACCCATGAAGGGTGTGATGCGGTTTGGGAAGAAGAGTAAGTTAAGCCCTAGGTTCATCGGGCCTTTTGAGATTCTTGATCGAGTGTGAGAGGTGGCTTATAGACTACCATTGCCACTAGGCTTATCATCCAGTGTTCCATGTGTCCATGCTTCGAAAGTATCACGACGATCCATCCCACGTGTTAGACTTCAGCACTGTCCAGTTGGACAAGGATTTGACCTACGAGGAGGAGTCGGTAGATATTTTAGACCTGCAAGTTCGTCAGTTGAGGTCGAAGAATTATCCTTCATTTCGTGTGTAGTTGAGAGGTCATCCTGTTAAGGAAGCTACTTGGGAGTCCGAGTCCGATATGTGGAGTAGATATCCCCATTTTTTCCCTAGCTCAGGTACTTTTCTATGTCCATTTGAGGACGAACAATTATTTTAGAGGTGGAGAATTTGATGACCTAAAAGGTCATCTCGTGTTTTAGAACCCAATTCGGGGTTCCAAGGCCTTCAAGACCTCACCTTACTTCTCCTCGATTTGTGTGCTCAGTCCGGACGCTTTTTCGGAAAGCCTTTATGTGAAAATTTGAAAAAATATTAATTTTTGCCTTTAAAAGTGATTTTAGTTGACTTCGGTCAACATTTTAAATAAACAATCCCGGACTCATGTTTTGACGGTCTCGTAGGGTCTGCAATAAAATATGAAACTTGGGCATATGCCCGGAATCGAATTCCGAGGTCCCTAGCCCCAGAAATAAATTTTTGATGAAAATAGTTAAACTGAAATTATAATGGTTTTGAGAAAATGGTTAATAGTATCTCATTGGTATCGGGTCCATATTTTGGTTTCAGAGCCCGGTACAGGTTTTTTATGATATTTATACCCTATCTATGAAATTTGATGAGAAACGAGACTGATTTGACGTGATTCGGACCGTTGGTTGAGAAAATAGAAGTTTTGAAACTTTCTTGAAAATTTCATGACATTTGATGGTAAATTCATATTTCTAGGTTTAATTTTGGCGCTTTGATCGCGCGATCAAGTCCATATGATGTTTTAAGACCTGTGTGCATGTTTTATTTGGAGCCCTGATGGCTCAGGTGAGTTTCGGATAGGCTATGAAATGTTTTAGACTTAGAAATCTGGTGTGTTTTGCTGCAGTCAGTGTTTCTGGTTTTTCTTCTTCGCGTTCGCGAAGATACTCTCGCGAATGCGAAGCGTAACCTGGGCTAGGTAGGGGATTGTTCACCGAGAACGCGAATCCATGGTCGTAAACGCGGAGCTCTGAGGGGCTGCTCTTCGCTAACGCTACCGGCATCACGCGAACGCATAGAGTAAATTGAAGGTGGGCTGGGGAAACATTGAGTTGCTCTTCGCGAACGTGGTCCTAGGCCCGCGAAAGCGATGGTCCGGGGAGACAGACCATCGCGAACGCGAGCATCTCTTCGCAAATGCGAAGGCCCTTCTGGCCGCATTGCATCACGAACGCGACAGGTCCATCGCGAACGCGATGAAGACCTGTCCAACATTTTAAAAATAGAAGCAGAAACGGGAATTGGCCATTATTTCATATTTTCAAAAACTAGAAGGCATAGAGGCAAATTTAAAGAGATAAATTCTTTCCCAAAGTGTTGGTAAATGATTCTAAACTACTTTCTTCTAATTACCCATTGTATTTCATCAATTTTTAACCTAAAATCTAGGGTTTTCATGGTAAAAAATGGGGGTTTGGGTAGAATTAGGGATTTTTGTATAATTGGGAATTTAGACCTCGATTTGGGGTCGGATTCCAAAACTAATTACATATTTGGGCTCGGGGATGAATGGGTGAATGAGTTTTGGTCCGAACTTCGAGTTTTGACCAAGCGGGCCCGGGGTCGGGTTTTTGACTTTTTGGGGAAAATGTTGGTAAACTTGTAATTGTGCATTGGAATTGATTCCTTTGGCGATAATTGATATTATTGAGTTAATTGTGACTAGGTACGAGTGGATTAGAGGTGGAATATAGAGGAAAAGCAATAATTGAGGATTGAGTTTGCCCGTGGAATCGAGGTAAGTGTTGTAGCTAACCTTAGCTTGAGGAATTAGGTGTTGTTGCCTTATTTGCTATGTGTTTGGTTGTTGAGTACGACGTATAGGTGAGGTAACGAGTACCTATACATTGTCGTCGGGTCATAGCATGCGAGTGAGTCTTATACTTGTGACTGTTGTATTTTTTATTCGTACTGTTCAGAGGGGTTGCTCTGATGGTAAGCAACCTCCACTTCCAACCAAGAGGTTGTGAGTTCGAGTCTCCCCAAGAACAAAGTGGGAAGTTCTTGGAGGGAAGAATGCCGGGGGTTTATTTGGAAACAGCCTCTCTACCTCAGGGTAGGGATAAGGTCTGCGTACACACTACCCTCCCCAGACCTCACTAAATGGGATTATATTGGGTTGTTGTTGTTGTTGTTGTTGTTGTTGTTGTTGTTATGCTTAAACTAGTTATTTTTCATGTTAAACAAATCTTATCATGTTTTCCTGGAATTAGATATTGGTTGAGTATTGACTCAAGTTGAGATTTATATTGTGAAATTTAACATTGAAACGAGGTTGGTTATTGATGATTTCCCTTGCCGGGTTGTTATTGTTCTATTGTTTGGGTGAGGAAGAGTGTAAAGCATGAAGGATGATGCCATGCAATGTTTTGTGAGTGAGTGATAATGCACGAAGGGTGATGTCGTGCCATATTCTATTAGTGTTAATGCACGAAGGGTGATGCCGTGCCATATTCTGTTAGTGTTAATGCACAAAGAGTGATGTCGCGTCATGTTATGAGAGAGTTAATGCACGAAGGGTGATGCTGTGCAGTTTCTATTGTTTCTTATGGTAATGACGAGAGTAAAAGCACGAAGGGTGATGCCGTGCATATGTTTTGTTATGTTATTACTTTCGTTGGTGCAAAACATGATATTTACTGCGTTTCTTTACTGTACTATTTTCAGGATTTGATATTTTCCCTCAAAATGTTTTCCCCCTTCTCATTATTATCTGCCAAATTTCCGTTTGTTGTTATTTTCTCGTATATGATTTAACTGCACAGATTCATGTTATTGTCGTGTCATAGCCTCGTCACTACTTCTTCGAGGTTAGGATCGGCACTTACCAGTACATGGGGCCTATTGTACTGATACTGCACTCTGCACTTTTTGTGCAGATCTCGGTACTGGACCTCGCTGATCAGAGTTGGGTTGCTACCTTCAGTCCATCAGGAGACCCAAGGTAGATCTGTCGACGTTCACAGATCCTAGAGTCCCCTCCCATTTATCCTAGTCTTCCCTGTTTTCTTTTATTTTGAGAACAGATGTATTTTTTTAAACCAGTATTTGTAGTGGTTCTTAGGAGTTCGTGGATTGTGACACCAGATTTTGGGTAGTCGTGTATTAGTATTTAGACTATTATAAATTTTCGCACTTCTTTACTTTGTTTCGGTTTTATTATTATTATTTACTGTTTTGGATAGTAGTTAGCATACTAGATCTTTGTCTGTTGGCTTGCCTAGCATTTTAAAAAGTTAGGCGCCATCACGATCCTGACCGTGGGAAATCTGGGCCGTGACACATTTATTCCGAGAGTATTATCTAATGAACTTGCATTCTATTTCTATATTATATGGGACAATTTCATATAATCCCCGAAATCATTCTTTATTATATGGGGCAATCTCATATGAAAACAACGTAACTTTTCTTCAAATCCAGCTCTCAATACGATAAACAACCAAAAGGGACATGCACTCCACGATTTCTTATCTAATTTGGACATATATCTACTGCAACTTCTTATGTCTTTGGCCAAATGACCACACAACGGAAAATTAAAGTAGTGTAATGTGGAAACGATCGCTCTCAGATATGCATGTGGTAAACAACTTTCAAGGCTGAGCGATGTGATAGAATTGGAGAAATCCTTAAGAAATTTTGGCCAAAGACAGAGAAAAATATTGCTAGTGTATTATTGTGGCGATGCCTAACATGTAGAGTGGTATGTAAATTGAGAGAAACCATACTTTAGCTGGCGTCAATATTCAATACTCACTTTTTCTTTTTGTTGGGTCACTTTCACCTCAAGACGTGTATAAGCAGAGTTTCTATAAAGAGTGAATAGCTTTTGAAAATATCTTATGGAAGAATGTTTGTTTCCTTTTTTCTTTTGTGTTCCATTCTCGGAGAAATTATTTGGATTTGGATCTTATGTCTATTTTTGAAGGTCAATTTTTAAATGTCACAGTTGAGAAGTAAATTTTAAAACTATCTTATCGCTCCTTTTATGCTTGAACGGCTCTAGAATAAGGCAAACACTTGCATTAGGCTCCCAAAATACTAAATGGTCGAAAAAAACAAAATATTATATTATTATATATAACATACTCCTATAATTTATGTAATTGTTAATAAAAAAATTCAAATTCAAACAAGTTTTAAATTTGGTAGAGGAAGTACATTTGAGTGAGTAACTAACGACAAATTTTCTCTCATTAAATCAAATCGTATACTTACCTCTCATCAATTCTAATATGACCTCACTTTTTAATCTCAGCTAAGTTTCTGAATTAGTTTTTTATGCCATATTTAATTGCCACGTAAGCATCAAGGAGTAAATAATTTTATTCTGAAATAATTCAAATGGGTAATAGGACCCCGAAAAATTAAGATGTGTAGTTGAAAATGTGTCATTAGTTCAGGGAATATTTATGTATTTTCCCTTTCTTAAAAAGAGTTTGCAAGTAAAAAAAACAGACTATCCAATTTAGAAAAGTATTCCGGAACTTTTTAAAAGCTAGAAAAAAATTACATTTTGTTGTCGAAAATCAGACCAAATATTATTTCCAGAAATAAAAAACAACACAGGTAGGTTTTATAAACTTCAAACATTTTTGTTTAAAGTTTGACTTGCCCGTTTAGTCTGAGCTTTTGTTTGGCCGTCCCAAACTTTAAGACCAGCACGTCTGAAGTTTGAACTAACCAATCCTAACTTCGGACATTGTATGATTTTCAAATTATTTTCTGCTCCAAATTTTTTAAATTAATGGGTGTGTTTGGTACGGAGGAAAATATTTTCCGGAAAATATTTTCTAATTTTTTCATGTTTGGTTGGCTTAAATGTTTTGAAAAATATTTTCCGTATAAACTCATTTGCCTTATCGAAGGGAAAATATTTTTTAAAACTCATTCTCAACCTTCCACACCCCACCCCTATCCAAAATAACCTTTTTTTTTTGTTTTTCAAATTTCAATTTTTTCGTTACCACCTCCCCCTCTCGTATTTTTTTTTTACTTTAAATTTTTTTTTTTTTTGTAATTTCAAATTTCTATTTTTTCGTTTTCCTGCACCACCCACCCAACCCCCCCCCCCTCCCCCTCGAAAAAAAATCTTTTTAAATATATTTTTCAATTTTAATTTTATTATTTATCAGTTTAAAGGCTCAAAATTTTACAAGTTCCTAAATTATAAGTTCGGAGGTTTATGTGTTTGGAAGTTTACGGGTTTAGAAATTATAAAGTTTACGGGTTCGAAATTCCGCGGTTTTGAAAGTTTTGCGGTTCGAAAGTTTATGAAATTTGTAGGTCCGGAAGGTTGTTAGTTTGAAAGTATATGGCTTCATATTTATTATATCCAAATTATTTATGAATACTCTTGAGAAGTCATTTTCCTTAATTTGCGTACCAAATACCAAAAAATAAATAAGATTACTACTTATTTTTCAAAAAAATATTTTTTTGAAAAACATTTTCCGTTATATCAACCACACCCTAACTGTCACAATTCCATAAATCAGCTACATGAGCTTTGCCTTTAATCTTCCCAGGTAAGTAAATTTGCAGATACAGAAGCAGTTACCGTCATGCCAACTTTGCAACTTCAGAAATTTGTGTACTCCCTCGTCTTATATTATCATGATTCTCTTGTACACATCCCTTAATAAAAATTAATTAGGATGTAATTTTGATTACTTTATTCTTATTCATTTTTAAGATTAATACCTATTATGGATAACTTTGTTTAAATACCAATGCAAATTTTCTAAGATTATTACTAATAATTCTAAATATTTAAGCAAATATTATATAACTTTAATGCACAACTTATAATAGCTATACATATACATATATAATTTTAAGGATAGCAATATGTTCCATGAGCATACGCACATCAAATATTTCTATAACCAAAGATCTACAAATGATATATCTTGCATTAGAAAAGTGTCAAAAGATACTTAAAAGATCTACTTATACTTATTGAAGATATGCATATCATTCTTTTTTTATTTGAAGATGTACACATGATATATCTTATATTGGACAATTACCAATAATATGTAAAAGTAATCTATTCATATTTTTTAATGTGTGCCTTAGAGTTTAAATATTTGTGCGTTTAGTTACGAATTTTTTAATAATGTACTAGATTTCTTTAGCATTTAATTCGTGAAATATTTAGTATATCTTTTGAGATTTTGAATTTAAATATTTTATTAATCTTTTATATATAATATTATAAAATAAAAATAATTAGCTTTTGGATAATTTTTTTCTATAACAGCCAAAATATATTTAAATGTCAAATGCTGTTATAGGTGTATAACAACCGTTCATTATAAAAGCCGATTTTTTTTTAAACAAACGATGATGTTATAGAGATGTTTGACTGTAGTTAGTATCTATAAACAAATAAATATTTTAAAACAAAATCTGGAAAAGAGAACTCCCATATTTTAGTTGACTTACTCTATTGAAGGCTTGAAGTATCCAACTAAAAATGGGCTCAGTTGAGTTATTTGTCCGATCATTGAAGACAACTTAAAAGTGTCGTTAATGCATTTTGCCTTTACTAAAATAAAGGTGTTTGACCAAGTTTTAGAAGAAAAAAAAGTGTGTTTAAATGAAACAGAAAAAAGTAGCTTCTCCCCAAAAATACTTTTTTGAAAAGCACTTTTAAGAAGAAGACACTTAAAAATACTTTTAAAAGTTTGGTCAAATACTAATAACTGCTCAAAAGTGCTTTCCGAATTAATTACCCAAACATAAACTGGTTCTCACTAAAAGTAATTTTTTTTAAAAAACATTTTTCAAAATAAGTTGATTTTAGAAGTTTGGCCAAAATATTAACTAGGTCAACGGAGGGATGTTGGGCTCTTGACAAATATAATTCTATTTTTCTGTGAGCCAATCACGAATGTTAGAATATGTTAATAGGAAAGTAATTGTAGCTTATTAACTAAAAGGTAACGTATTGGCATTAAATTAAATATCTTAAGAAAAGAGTTGTATAAAATTGATAATACTTACACGCATAAATAGCAAGTTTGGTTAACTTACCTCTTCAAAGCGTTTATCTTTTTCCTTTTTTTTAATTATAGAAAAATGTAGAAATTGGCCATAGCAGTAGGTGTTGTACATAAGCAGTTGTAGTTGTACATAGTTAGTTGTAAAGAGAGTTAGTAGGTTAGTTAATTAATTGTATAAGTTAAGGTATAGTAGTAGTATTATAAATAGTTCAAGGGGTACAAGTGTAATAACAATCTACTTCATTTTATACTTTTGCAAAGAATATACAAAGTAGTTCTCTCTCTCTCTCTCTATATATATATGTATATATATATATATCTACGATTGTTCTTCTCTCTTCTCGAACTCAGAATCAGTTTCCCCTTTCAACATGGTATGAGAGCCATGAATCCATGACGTTTTTGAGCTGAGAATTTGAGAAATGGAGCATAGCTGGTAGTGTTCTTCCACAATTTGTTTGAAAATCGAAGAATTGAGATAATCGATTTCGAGCAAATCCTAGTTTTTTCAATTTCCTGTAATTGAGGCTATTATGCTGTAAATCTCATCGGTGGTAGAGACTAGAAAAGGTTCCTCCTTTTAATCGTGCCTTTTGCTGAGAAATTCAATTCGAAAATGACGCAAGGAATCACAGAAGTGGAGAAAAAGCAATTCGATGAAATTCACTGATATTCATCCTCTCTACCTGCATCCATCAGATACACCAAGTAGCATTTTAATTCCGCAACAATTAACTGGAATTAAGAGCTACATCGCATGGAGTAATTCAATGAGAATCGCAGTATTGGCGAAAAATAAATAAGGATTTATAGATGGCAAGTGTCTCAAAGAGCATTACAAAGTGACTTAGAGCATGAATGAGAAATATATAATGCATTCGTATTATCCTAGATTACCAATTCTGTATCGAAAGAGCTATCAAATGGATTAATGTACTCAACAAACGCACATAATGTTTGGGTAGATTAGAAAGAGCATTTTGATAAGAAGAATTTGACTAGGTGTATCAATTATTACGTAAAATTTGCACCATGAGCCATGAAACTGCTTCAGTTTCAGAGTATTTTTCAAAACTGAAAAATACTTTGGATGAGTATTGGTCAATGGTACCACTTCCCTGTGATTGTGAGAAACACAAGAAGTATGCAGAACATATGGAACAACAGAAGTTAGTACAGTTCCTGATGGGATTAAATGAAGTTTATGCACAAGCAAGGATTCAAGTGTCGTTGACTGTACCAATGCCCACACTTAATCAAGCTTACAACATGATCATGAAAGATGAGAGCCATAGAGCACAGTCTAGCATGATTTCACAGCTTATCCTAGGATTGCAGCAGATGAATATGACTGATCAAACAACTTTTGCTTTTACTCAGAACAATAAGTTTAAGAAGAATAATGGAATGTACTGTAATTATTGCCATATGAAGGGGCATTTGAAGGAAAATTGCTACAAGTTAGTAGGATATCCTCCAGGTCATAAGTTTAAGAGCCGACTGTTACAGAGGCAAGAGCTAATATGTTAGGTATAAAAGAACTTCTTGATACTTGTTTGCTTGCAGGTTCTGAACCTAATTCTTGGGTGATTTTACACTGGGGACTCAAACCAAATGGTTTCTAGCCTGAATCTACTCCTGTTAAGTCTAATTCCAATAAAGTACATCTGCCTAATGGGCATACAACTTCAGTAACACACACAGGATCCTTAATATTACCAAATGATCTTTCATTGTATAATGTGTTGCATGTTCCAAACTTTCAATACAATCTAATAACATTCTCCAAACTTACCAAGGAATTGAAGTGTTGTGCTTTATTCTTCCTTGAGTTTTGCATCTTTCAGGACCTTTGCACTGGCAAGGTGAGGGGATTGGTAAGGAGAAGGATGGTCTCTACATACTTCAACTTACCAAGAAGCCATTACCAATCAAAGGACCTGAACAGTCTTCTCTTTCAGTACTCAGGACACTTACTCCAGTTAACAGTTCTACTCCAGCTATTCACACATCAGTTTCAGATTCATCTCAATGTTCATCACAACAATCTATTCATTGCAATATATAGCATCAGAGACTTGGACATGCACCAATAACAGTCATACAAAAAAATACCTTTTTTGAAGAACCAATTGTTGAATAATAACACTATATCTTGTATTGTTTGTCCTTTAGCCAGACAAACTAGATTTCTATTTCCTACTAGTGTTAAGAAAATGTACCCCTTTTTGAAATTGTACATATGGATGTGTGGGATCCATATAGACAATGTACTTACAATGGATATAGATACTTCCTTACTATTGTGGAGGATTACTCTAGAATGACATGGCTTTATCTGATGAGAATGAAAAGTGATGTCTTTCTTTTGATCAAGTCCTTTCTTACCTTAGCTAAAACACAATTTCCACAACCATTAGAGTCATCAGAACTGCTAATGGTCTTGAATTTTTTAATTCACAAGTTTCCACACTCTTTACTTTCCTTGGAATTGTTCATCAGAGTTCTTGTGTACACACTCCACAATAAAATGGAGTGGCTGAAAGAAAATATAGGCATTTAATTGAAATGGCTAGAGCTCTTAGATTCCAAGCTCATGTACCTTTAAAGTTTTAGGGGGAATGTGTTCTCCCAACAACTTTCCGTATCAATAGGCTGCCATCTTTAGTGCTTTCGGGGAAATCACCTTTTGAGTTGTTTCGTGGATATCCACCCTCTCTTACTCACGTCAAGGTGTTAAGTTGTCTATGTTATGCAACTACTCCTCACCTCCTTCACAAATTTTCTTCTAGAGCTATTCCTGCCATCTTCTTGGGATACTCAGAAACACAGAAAGGGTACAAGCTTTATAACATTTTAACTGGCACTTTCTTTGTTAGTAGGGGTGTATCTTTTAGAGAAAGTGTGTTTCCCTTCAAACATTCAAAATTCACTTTTTTATGTTATCCTCCTCCTGATTCTACTCACCCCTTTCCTCCTAATTCTGCCATTCCTTATACTGATGTTTCCTGCAAATCCCATGCCAGGCTCAGATATTCTTTCACCTTCCACTCTGAAGCCTCTCCTTCCTCATCCTCTACTCATGTCATCCCTTCTATTCATATCTCTGCTTCTCCTCTCTTACCTCACACTCCTGTTATGTCTCCTTCTCAGTCCTTTCCATGCCTTTTGCCTCACTCTTTCCCTTCCTCACCTAATGGTCTTAGAAGATCTCTCAGAACTTCTAAACCTCCTATTTGGCTTACAGATTATGTTCCTGGCACTAAGTCTTCTAATACTCCTTATCCACTATCTATTTTCCTTTGTTATTCTGCCTTATCTCCTTCTTACAGGACATGTCTTACTGCTTTTTCTTCTATTGTTGAGCCCCACTCCTTTGAACAGGCTGTTAGTGATAGTAAGTGGGTATTTAAAGTGAAGTATAAAGCTGATGTGACTGTGGAAAGGTATAAGACAAGACTTGTTGCCAAGGGGTTTACGCAGCAAGAGGGTCTTGATTTTCTTGAGACCTTTTTCCCAGTAGTTAAGATGGTCACTATCAGAAGTGTTTAAGCTCACAGCAGGTTAGAGAAAAGTTGGGACTTGCAAGAGCTCTAGGCACGTGCAGTAGCATATGTAATCAGATTTTTAAGTGCAATGGAGATTGCAGTAACAATGAACAAATGATTTACTCAGAGGATGAGAATGAACTTCATATATCATTTTCACACTCAATTCAGAGATAAAATCCGACATTATACTTGTTTGTCTCCATTTTTGTGAAACTATTTTTCAAGCAACAGCAAATAAGTTAAGGAAGGGTTAACATTACTCAACGGATTTTGCTAGTCAAGTGTTTATTTATTTAGAACGCCATAATATTTGTCTTTTTGGAGATTAATGTTCTCAACGATGAATTGATCATTCGACTTCTAGTTACTAGGCAAAAAGCACTTTAAAGAATCTCTCGGAAGAAAAAGAAATTAGGAAAGTACATTAATGATGCCTCGACAGCAAACAAAAAGCTTTTATATAAATCAGAAACAAGCACATAATTTACGGTTCAAGCAAGATTTTATCTAAAACAATGCAGAACTGATTCGTCAACTCTGAGGGTTCAAGCTGTTTGAGGGTCTCTTGAGTGTAGTATTTCAATTTCTTCATGGACCAAATGGATACTTTCTATAGGTTGGGTTGCTCTTATCTCCTCAGTAGAATTCTCACTTATACGGACAGTTTCTTCTTGGCTCACTCTCGAATCATTTCTTGTTTCACTTATGTTCACATTCACTTCACTAATTTGGCCATCTGTTGAACCAACTCCGCTCAATTGCTCACTGTTTTGGGTTATATGATTCGCTCTCATCTCAAAGCTTAAACTGTTAACGGAATTCCCACTCTCTGGTACCAATATCATCTCTGCTAATTCAGCAGTTTCCGCGTTTATTACCTGCCTGCCACTTTCGCTAAATCGGCTACTTTCTCCTCCAGATATGGATCCACCAGCAGTAGCTCTGCATATTGGGCAAATGGAGATTTTCAAGAGCCACATATCCACGCATTCAGCATGAAAACTGTGATTGCACTGAGGCAATAACCTGCACTTATCACCCACCTTGAGATTATCCAAACAAACTGCACATTCAACTGGACTAGTTCCTTTATCTTTGGACTGAAAGGCATAGGAAGGAAGCTTTTCTATATCCTCATGTGACATGCTGTTACTCGCTAAGCTGCCTCTTTCCACTATGTTAGTAGTTCCAATTCCTCTTCTGTAAGCTCTCCCAACAATACAGACATGAATTAGGATCAGAATTCCAATCCCCACAAAGAGCAGTATCATTGATATCGCGATCGTCATGATTATGTGATCTGCCTGGCTATGCTAATACATAGTTATTCATCTCATCTTTTGCTCCATCTGTAAAAAAATTATCTCAAGTAATGAAAAGCAAGAACCAGTCAGTATAAGAGGATATTAATACATTGGCTCCTCAGGTTCAAGAAAAATGGAGTTCTAGCATTCTTAAAGGCGCTGAAGATTGCGACTGCTGGAACGTATGGTTCTAGTTTCGTGCAGAAAAAGTCTTAAGCAATATGAATAACTGGAGGTTTATTTCACTTGTGGAGTTGGTGGAGAATATACAAACATTGTAGTTGTTGCAGTACATTAAAGTATTAATAAAGCTAGGACGGGAGAAACTTATCTATTTATCATATTCCTATCATTTCTTCGAATTAGGTCATTTGTTTGGAATGTAGAATGACCACGGAAGCCTACATTCAACGTCTTTGTAGGGCTGTGATGTATTTGGCTAATGAGCTTTTCTCAAAAAGCGATTGTTCTCTGTAGTTTTCTATTTGTAGTTTCGTACCTAAGTAGTTGTTAATGGGGGTTGAATTGTGTTTTGCCTGATTCTTGCATTTTAAAGAACCTGCTTCTTTGAACTAGTTCAGCACACTCAAACAAGAATAATTGTAGAAAAATAATCAACACAGAGATTTTTACGTGGCAAACCTCCTTGCTCAAGGGAGTAAAAACCACGACCTACTCAATATGATTTTCCTCAAATCTCCACTAACTTTAAATAGCAGTTATTAGGTTACAACTCAATAACTCTAATACCCTAACCCCTATAATCAACCCAATTGTAGCAACCCCTTTCCGGACCAACTCTAGCTTAGAAAGCTAACAAACAACAAAGTTTCAATAATAACCTATTACACTTCTATGAAAGCAGATAGGTTACAAATCAGAACAAAAGACTCAACCTAACAACTAAAGAACTCGAGCAACTTCATCTTCAAGAACCTGTTCTTCAGTTGATTGAGTTGGATCTTCAGAAGTACCTTGTTGCTTTTCTTGCTATTGTCAGAAGTATTCTCGTGATTTCTCTCAATAGCAACAGTTTTGAACTATGGCAAAAGGTCTTCTTTTATAGGTGCACGGTTGTCCTTCTTCAATTAATGCTCCAAAACCTAAAATATTTCGATTAAGAAAATCCTCTCCCGTTTAGGCTTGGTTTCCATATTTGACTCCAACTTGCATCCTTCTCACTTCCCTAGAGTATTTTCCATATACGCATATTCCTTTTATTACACGAAGTCCTCCCAAACGCGTATTCCTTTTTGGACACGGACAAGATCTTCGAAATCCCTACTCGCATCGGAATCCTGGTCTTCCGCGTCTGACTTGTTGACTTCGGATAGCCTGCTGTAAACCTGGTTCTTTTGACGTTCAATATACTCATCTTGTCTCATCTTCACAGCCGTCTTGCAACGTGTCAAACTCGATCCTAGAACTTGGTTCTTATCATAGTTTGTTAATCATCAAAACACAGTATATTGTCATGTCAGCTCAACAATAGTTGACCAACTCACAATGGATAAAGAAAGGTTTTTGAACAAGCAAAAGATTTTTTAAGTAAAGAATGAAGCTACATCAGATAAACAACCAATTAAATGAAACAGCGGGTGATATGTTACAATAATCTAGACAGTATATTTACATTATCATCACAAATAATCTAGAATGGAACTTTTTCTCAGATCAAGTGTTAGCTCTGCTCAGTAACTCCAGAGGAACTAGCTTGTAACAAAAACATCCTTGGGCACCACGAAACAAATCTCCTCGAATTTGATATTAATGCATCGTCTTTAGATATTGATATAGCAAACAAACAATAGTGGTCAAGGTTATATCTACATTCTCTGGCGTGCACCCGTCAATGATTTTAAGTACAATACAATGTGATCTAAATCATATACTCAAAACACTCTAGGTTTATAGCTCCGTTACGTGGTTTAACTGCCTACCGAGCACCTCACCCTTTAATGGTATTTACAGGTATATTAGAATAAAGGGAAAATGTGCTCACTATGAACCAAAAAGAAGACACTACCGGGCGACATTTGTCACACGAAGAACAGCTTGAGCGCTTAAAGGTGAGAGCTTCAATTGACAGAAATGCTCCCAGGAAATTGTTTTGGGGTCTTCACTCACTGCTGCTGGCGGCATATCAAGTGTTTTCTCGTAAAAATTTTGCAGTTCTAACATTAGAGCACGAGCAGCCTCCCTTGATTCAGGGAGCTGGTCACTAAGTTGAGATGCAGCAAGTTGGATCAGCTTCTCAATTCCATATGCTTTGATTCCATCAACTCCCTGCATTGTGTACAAGTCTGTTACAGTCCACCACATATACTACCGAAAATAAAAGATTCAAATAGTAAAAATACCTTACCAATACAAAATTTGGAAGCAGGACAAACATCTTATTCATCTTTTACTCATTCCACAAGCAATATGATCATGCACGACAAAGTACATAGTCCTATTTCATTCCAGAAGAACAAGAACTTCGTTTTATGCAATGCAAAGATGAGCATCAAAATATGATTTACTCCGGCTTAAATCTCCTTGGATATGTTTTAATAGGTTCAGTAGATTAAGGTCATTGACAATATTATACTTGATAGTATATATTAAATACTTTTAAAATAAAATTCCTTCTCTAGCTCAGTCCGGTATCTAGATATGGTCAGCAAAACTTAGCAAGATAATATCTCAGTAATCAGATGAAGTTTCATCAGTCGTCAATCAAAAAACATATCAGAAAAGAAATAGGCTGTTCAGAACTCTAACCAGATGTGGTACACTTCGAGAAATGCATATTGAAGCCTTTGTTCGAATCGGGGATTTCTGTTCTTAAGATAAGGTTGCAGCTTGGGTAACAATAAAACTGGAGAAACCCATGTTGTCATGGATATTAGAGCCTTCTCGGCTGCCTCGCATACAAATCGCTTGTCTTGTGAAGATTTCAGCAAAAGTTGAACAAGCTAGGCACAAAGAGTGTCACTTTATAAGCACAAGGATGAAAAGAAATTGTCTCAAGAAACTACATTGCACGTGCATGCACGAACAAGGTCGGTTGAAATCTAAGCTTACCAGAGGATCCATTGAGTCAACAACACTGTCATAGTATGCTTTGAAAATGTCCGCTAAAGTCATGATAGCGGTCTTAGAAACAGCATTCTTGGATTCTTCAAGGATTTCACAATAAGCGATATCATGTTTCCTCTGCTTATGTTAAGAAGAAAAAAAGTAGCATGACCTGGAAACAGAGAACACAGCCAAACCATTGGTAATATCCTCATTTACGAAATGAGACTTACAACATATCAAGCATTGCTTCTCTGTGGAACATGGACAAACGGCGTACATCATTGAGTGCCTCACACACTAAAACCCAGTCCTTTGAGTCCAGCCCAGTCAACAGTGTCTAAAATATGGAAGGATATATACGAGATGTTGAGAAGAGGCTTATTCAACCGATACAAGAAACCAAACAGCAACAGAAGTAAGAAATGAAACCTCCAGATTTTGTTACCTTCAGGCTAATATCTACATCTTCTACATTTTGTTACCTTCAGGCTAATATCTGCATCTTCTACATCCTTCAAATTCTCAGATTCAATGTACTCTACTTCTGAATTTCCTATCTCGGCCCGAGAATTCACCTTGCCATCTCCATTAGAGATAGGTTCTACTGGTAAGTCAGACTTTTCCTCTTTCCCTTTCTTTATGATTTCCATCAATATTCTCATTCTGCTTCCTGGAAGCATTCACGTTACTGGAGATTTCAGTGAGATTGCCAGCTTCAGGCAGTGTTTTCAGATCTTTAGGAGCTTCCTCTGACATCATGTAGGAACTAAGCATTTGGCTAGCGGTGGAAGAATTTAAGCAAGAGTCAAGTCAATGATACACTTAACCAGGGCGTGAGTTTCAGCATAGATGAGGCCTGAGGGCGAAATGATGCATTTAACAGATATCTAATTTTGATGGCATAGATTTTGGACTAAAATATTACAAGCATATAAATTCCATCCTGTTTCTTAGAGATCCAGATAAGACATCCACAAGCTGGATACACTCAGGCCTCAAAGGAATGATGCTCCTAGAAGGGCAATAGTTTATTTTTCTTTTTTCATAATTAAAAGTTTGTTTGCTCTAATCCGAAGTTCAAATGGCATTGCCTTCAATGATCTCATACGCCTTTTTGTTGAAAAGCTAAAGTACAACCTCAGGTAAGATGTGAGGCAAGATATTATAGATTATATGGTTAAACTCTTAACAAATTATTGTAATTTCTTTTTGAAATGAACCAGTGAGACTGACTAACATTATTGAATAAATGAAACACGAAAGATCGGCCAGGTATGTATCAAAGGACATCTATCGTATAGAGCACCAAGTTGGAGAAATGTCGAAACAACATAAATGATGATATAATATGCGTTAACAAAGAACGCAATTTTTTATCTGATGAACTATAATGATTATAGCATGGACAATATAACTTCAGTTTCAATTGTTAGCATAATTGATGCTTAATTTCTCATTTCAGTAAATATCCGGTTTTCTTTTTTTAAAAAAAAAAAGGCTATTGTTTCTTAGGTGTAAACATTTGGTCCGAAGCAATTTAATCAGTAAATGAAGTACAGTAGAAGTAGATATCCCGTGTACAACATACAAAACCATGCCTTAATCAGCTAACATTTGCAGAAAACATGCGTCAATAGCCAATAAGCATTTTAAAGGAGAAAAAGAGGAAAAAGAAGAGACACAGAACGCCTCATCAAGAGCCAAACCCTAACTCAAGCCCAAATGACCCCCTAAACAAATAGTAAACTCTTTAGCTTATTTTCTTCCCTCCAACTTTTAGCATCACTAGATACTTAAAACACCATTAAAATAATAATTATCCTATTAAAGTCCATTATTTTAATTAATCTTCGCTGACAAATTGCTCGTGAAAATTTATTTCAACGGCAGATATTGCTGCAAGGATCTAGCACCCAAAGATCAGAAGAAGCAAAAATTACTACAGAAAAATGCAGTAAGGGAAATGCAAACCGCGCTTTGAAGTACAGTTGCAAAAAAATAAAATTTTGAAAAAGAAAAAAATTATTTTATAGATCAGATTAAACCACTTCAAGCACAACTGAGTCCTCCAATGGAAACCACAAAAATTAAAAGAAAAGCAATGGTCGTAGGCATAAATAATTCGGATGTGCATACCAGAAGTGATGATCGGCTAAAGCTGAACGAGAAGTTGTACTACTGTTTAAAATAGTACTAGTATATATATATATATATGTATATATGTATGTATATATATATATGTTATAAAATAAAGACGGTAAAATAAAGACAAGTATAGAGAGAAACTGATATATTATTGTGATTCATACTGATGTACGTAATGAACTGAAATCTTTCTATTTACAGAAGAAAGGAACTGTGTAAGCTGCTACTATAAGTTACTGTGTAAGCTGTTATTATACCAGATATGGATAATCTTCTACTAAGAGCAATGTTTATCCATAATGGAGTACTGAATGGATAAGCTCATTATACTCAGTATAGATAATCTTCTATTAGGGTATAATTATCCATAACGGAGTACTGAAAGGAAAAGCTCATTGTACCCGGTATGGATAATGTTTATCCATAACGGAATATCGAAAGGATAAGCTTATTATACCCGGTATGGATAATTTTCTACCAGGGGTAATGTTTATCCATAACCGGGTACCGAAGTGATAAGCTTCTTCAGTAAGTTTATTTCTAATAGAGTACTAAATAGATAAACATATTTACGGTGGAGTCCCATATGGATAAGCCTCTTCAGGAAACTTATTTATAACGGAGTACTAAATGAACATCCATAATATAATATATTTATAACATTCCCTCTTGGATGTTCATTAAAAGATAATGTGCCTCATTAAAACCTTACTAGGAAAAATCACGTGGAAAAAAATCCCAGTGAAGGAAAAAGAGTACACATATTTAGTAATACGCATTGCTATGTGCCTCATTAAAAACCTTACAAGGAAAACCTCATGGGAAAAAACCTTAGTAAGGAAAAAAGAGTGCATCTCGTATTTTACTCCCCTTGATGAAAACCTTGTTTTAAATATTTGAGTCTTCACATTCCAATCTTGTATATCATCTTCTCAAAAGTTGAAGTTGGCAAAGATTTAGTGAATAAATCTGCTGGATTATCACTTGAACGGATTTGTTGCACATCAATGTCACCACTTTTCTGAAGATCGTGTGTGTAGAATAATTTTGGTGAAATGTGCTTCGTTCTATCTCCTTTTATAAATCCTCCCTTCAATTGGGCTATGCATGCAGCATTGTCTTCGTATAAAATTGTGGGTCTTTTCTCACATTCCAAACCACATTTTTCTCGAATAAAATGAATTATTGATCTCAACCATACGCATTCCCTACTTGCTTCATGAATAGCTATTATCTCAGCGTGATTTGAAGAAGTAGCAACAATAGATTGCTTTGTGGAGCGCCATGATATGATAGTACCTCCATATGTAAATACGTAGCCGGTTTGAGATCGAGCTTTATGGGGATCAGATAAATAACCTGCATCTGCATAACCAACAAGGTCTGCACTATCTTTGTTAGCATAAAACAAACCCATATCAAGAGTTCCCTTTAAATATCGCAATATATGCTTAATCCCGTTCCAATGTCTCCGTGTAGGAGAAGAACTATATCTTGTTAATAAATTAATAAAAAATATTATGTCAGGCCTTGTAGCATTAGCAAGATACATTAGTGCACCAATTGCACTGAGATATGGTACTTCGGGACCAAGGAGTTCCTCGTCCTCTTCTGGAGGTCGGAACAAATCCTTATTCACTTCAAGTGATCGAACAACCATTGGTGTACTCAATGGGTGCGCTTTGTAAAAGCGTTTTAAGACCTTTTCTGTATAGGCAGATTGATGGATAAAGATCCCGTCTGCTAAATGTTCAATTTGCAGACCGAGGCAAAGTTTTGTCTTTCCAAGATCTTTCATCTCAAATTCTTTCTTAAGATATTCAATTGCCTTTTAGAGCTCTTCTGGAGTTCCAACAAGATTTATGTCATCAACATAAACAACAAGTATAACAAATTCTGATGTCATTTTCTTTATAAAAATACATGGACAAATAACATCATTTATGTAACCTTCTTTCAGCAAATATTCACTAAGGCGATTATACCACATGCGCCCAGATTGCTTTAAACCGTACAAAGATCTTTGTAATCTGATTGAATACATTTCCTGAGATTTTGCTTCAGGCATTTTAAATCCTTCAGGGATTTTCATATAAATTTCGTTATCAAGTGAACTGTACAGATAAGCTGTAACTACATCCATTAGATGTATTTCAAGCTTTTCATGCAGTGCTAAACTAATGAGATATCGAAATGTTATGATGAATATGTTTCATCAAAATCGACTCCAGGTCGTTGTGAGAATCCTTGTGCAACAAGGCGAGCTTTGTATCTTTCAACTTCATTTTTATCATTCCTTTTTCGCACAAAAACCCATTTATGACCAACTGGTTTTATACCAGCAGGTGTTTGGACTACTGGTCCAAAGACCTCTCTTTTAGCAAGTGACTTCAATTCCGATTGAATTGCCTCTTGCCATTTTGGCCAATCAGATCTTTGTCGACATTCTTCGACAGATCGAGGTTCAAGATCCTCACTATCTTGCATAATATTAAGTGCAACATTATATGCAAAAATATTATCCACCACTATTTCAGATCGATTTAAATTAATCCCATCACCGGTCGAACTTATTAAAAGTTCTTCACTCACATGAGCTTCGGGTTCATTGATTTCTTCAGGAATCTCAGAACTAATCAGATCTTGGGTCTCTTCAGGAGATCCCTTCATAGTATCGTTTTGATCATTTGTCGATTTTTTTTTCCGAGGATTTCGATCCTTAGAACTCAAAGGCCTACCACGCTTCAGGCGTGCTTTAGGTTCACTAGATCTCATGCTAGTAGATGGTTCTACTGGGACATCAATTCGGATAGGCATATTCTCTGCTGGGATATGTGACTTAGTTATCCTTTTCAAATCAGTAAATGCGTCTAGCATTTGATTTACTATATTCTGTAAATGGATGATCTTCTGGACCTCCTGATTACATATAGGGTACGAGGATCAAAGTGAGATAATAATGAAACTTTCCTCTTGCTATATTTCCTTTTTCTCTCCCCCTAATTGTGGGAAATTTGTTTCATCAAATCGACAATCTTCAAATCGAGCAGTAAATAAATCTCCTGTAAATGGTTCAAGATAGCGAATAATATAGGGTGATTCAAACCCAACATATATTCTTATCCCATCGCAGATGCGCCCAGGTGTCCGCATCTGCGGCTTCGTCTGATCTTCCTCTTGGCCGCATCTGCGGCTTGCCTTCCACTTCTGCGGGCATCGCACCTGCGGCCTCCCAACCGCAGGTGCTGTTATGACAGGAACCATAAACTTTAGCTGCCAACCTAAATTCCAAAATCTCCCGTTAACCACCCGAAATCACCCCGAGGCTCCCGGGACCTCAACCAAAAGTACAAACAAGTCATATACCACTATCCAAACTTATACCAATCTTCAAAACACCTCAAACAACATCGAATCAACTAAATAACATCGGATTCAAGCCTAAGATTTCAAAAATCTTCCGAATTCCGCTTTTGATCAAAAAGTCTTTCAAACCACGTCCGAATGACCTGAAATTTTGCACACATGTCCCAAATGACACAACGGACCTACTGCAACTCCCAAAATTCCATTCCGACCCCTATATCAAAATTTCACCTATCAACCGGAAAACGCCAAAATTTCCAATTTCGCCAATTCAAGCCTAACTAAAACTACTCCGAACCTCTAAAACACATTTCGATCATGCTCCTAAGTCCCAAATCACCTCCCAAAGCTATCCGAACCATCAAAATTCACATCCGAGTCCTTTTTCACATAAGTCAATATCCGGTTGAATTTTTCAACTTAAGCTTACTCATAAGAGACTAAGTGTCTTAAAGCTTACCAAAACCTTTCTGAACCCGAGCCAACCAACCCGATAACATATAATACAGCTGAACAAGGCAATAAGAAGCAGAAATGAGGGAAACAGGGTGGTAACTCATGAAACGACTGACCGGGTCGTTACAAGGGCTGAATCAAAGAATCTGGATCTGCACACGAAGAACATGTGCAGGAAAGGGCATGAGTACACCACAGCGATACCCAGTAAGTACCAAGCCTAACCTCGGTCGAGTAGTGACGAGGAAGGTCAGGGCCCTACCGGTCATATACATATATATAAGGAAACGAAATAGTATGAAGTAACACATGTTGATACCTAATTTTTCCCTATATGTTTTCATACGCAAAATACCTTCAAAATAGCATATATATGCATATATAAGCATGTCCAAAGTTTTAAATTGATTTATTTTCTCCCTTTTTATCCATAAAATCCCCAATAATTATTTCTAAAATTATTATTTTTGATAATTCATCTATTAGATTTCTGCATTTTTGCCAAAATATGGCTAAGGTAATTTTTATAATTACATTTAGTATTTTTAAAGCTAAATTGCTCATAATTGCAATATTATCCCTTCTAAGATTTAATTATGTTTTATATGCATAAAATTGGATATTGTATTTTTAAATTGCTAATTATGTATTATAAATCATTTTAGCATTTTTAAATTATTTTTTTAGAAATTATTTACTATTGTTTATAAATTAAATAAGAAAAATAGGCTATTTAAATTTTGGCCAAATTGGCTTTCAAATCTAGCCTAAATCCAACGGACTCCCAATCCAATTAAAAAACCTACCGGACCCAAGCCCAAACCCAAACAAAACCCGGAACCCACCTACCCATTTAATCTCGACCATTGATCTCCCAGATCAACGGTCCCCAATATTCCCTTCCATAATTAACCCCAAACGACCCCCCCAAACCCTCTCATTTTCACCAAATAGCCGCCCTAAAATCCCTTTCCTCTCCAATTTTCTCTGAGACCTAAACCTAACCCTAGCCGCTGCCACCTAAAACCAGCCCTAATCACTTCGATCCTCACTCGATCCATGGATTTCCATGGCTATTTGAGACGTATACTTGTCTCCTACGTCTCCTGGTTGCTCGTTTTTGTGATTTCATGGAAGGATCTCGAAGAGATTTTGTTCAAAACTCTTCGAGAGCCTATCCATGGTCTTTTATGCCATTTTTCGGCCATCCATGGCTGTTCGAGTAAGATCCATGACTTTTCCGGATAAAACCAGTAACGTTCTAAGGTTTTCTCATCTTTTCTGGGTTCTCTGAAACCTTAACTCTTGAGATTTTTCACTTTTATTTAGATCTGTCTTAGATCTAGGTATATCCATGAGTTTTTAATCGATTTTTCCTCATCTTTACTATCTTCCGAAATCCTAGTTTGCTACTTCTCGATTCTTCTCAGATCTTTATAGATCTAAGATGATTCAAGTATTATTAAGCATTTTCCTATAAAAATCCCCTGTTTTAACTAACTATTTCGATTTTGGTCATTCTTTTCTAAAACTAGGGTTTCTCGGAGTTCTTTTATGCATGTTCTAACTGATTTCGTTATGATTAAACCCTTTCCCTTGTTTGTTTTGACCGATTTTGTGCTCTTACTGCTTTTAACTTGACTATGCTAGAAGCCCCTTTTTTAAAGATTTTCTTTACTTTGTTTCTATAATTTTCCTTACTTTGCTTCTCTGAGTGTTAGCATGCTTTCTTTACTTCGTGTTTGTGTGTTAGCCTGCTTACGTGAGTCCTGTGATTACTCTGTTTCGAATATGTTTTCCTTAATCCCTAGCCTACTTATGTCGCTTTTGTATGAGTATGGTCACTTTGTTTGTTCATCTTTTGCTTCTTTCTGTGAATATGCTTCAAATATGTTTTTCTTGCTACATCTGTGGACCTCCTCTATTTATATGATGAACGTATAGAGTCATGACTCCCTTTGATCAAGTCTAGTTTCCTTAATCAATGGTGATTGAAAATTTTCTTTCAAAAACCCTAAAAGCTTTGCCTCGTCTGTTAGGCTGACTGATTTCCTTACCCTATTTTGCTATGATACTTATTTTTTCTACTAAGTTGTATCCTTAATCAGGGATTCATTGAATTTGGTCCTACTCTACACTACTGAATCTCGACCCCTACTTTGATTAGTTGCTTACCTTAATTAATTCTCCTTGCCTTGTCTGCATTACTACTGATTGTCTCCTTAGTTTGAAAACTTTCTAAACCTAGTCTTAATTACCCGTTCTATACTGGTACTATTTTTGAAATCTTTCCTTATTTGTTATGCTCCAGCCGCGTATGATTTCTTTCCTTATTTGTCACCTGCCCATTTACCATTCACACTGACTCCCTTAATCAAAGGGAGATTCAAACCAATTTTCTATGCTGAGTTCTATAATTACTGAAGAATTGATTCTTGCCTTATTCTAACTAGTTTTTAAACTACTATATAAAGGACTCTCTTCTACAATCTTAGGACACGAACACAGTTTAGAATACACACACACACTCAAACTCTTTTTTTTTTCTCTAGTACTTGTGCTACTGTTTGTCTAGCCGACTGAAAGCCAAGGCTAGACTGTGGAACTCTACTTGCTTTACTTTTTCTGCACTTTGCTTCCTTAACTGGTATGTTCCTAGTTCAATTCTGAAACTCAACTCTATGTGCTCCATTGTTTGTCAATCCCTGTCTCTTTCTACACTAACTTAATGGCTCATGTTGTTTAATTGCCCTTCTTGTTTACTGCTTTATTCAGCATGCTTAAGTTCTGCCCTCTCTTGTTCAAGTGTAATCAGCATGTCTACTTGAGTTCTTGTTTATCTCCCTCAACTAGTATGCCATGTTAGTATCTTAGGCCTCTAATGTACTTGATTAGTACAAGTGGCATGACTAATTATGTGTAATAGACCCCTACATGACTACTATCATACCCTGTACCTATGTCTTATTACTATTCTAATTTCAAGCATGATTCCCTTGTTAACCCTTTGAAGTAGTAGTTTGTAGGCCAATCGGTTCCTACTTGTGCTTTGTGCTTGCTGGTCTATATGCTTCTCTTCTCATCCATGTCTATGTATTTCTGATTTGAGCCCTCTATATCCCCAACCCCTTACTTCCCTGCTTGTGAAGGTTGAAATGATACTACACTTTGAGTTTGTTCTGTGTGTGCTGGCTTGTTCCAAATTATTGTTGCTACTATTCCCTTCTCCTTTTCAAAACTGTTCTGTTTTTTTTTTTGCAAACTTATTTCAAACATGCTGTTTCAAAACTATTTTCCAATTCAACCTTTTTTTCAAACTATGACAAGCACTCCCACATTACTCTTAGACCACTAGGTTCTGCCCCTTTTGTGTGAGCCTTGCCTTGGGATCCTTGAGCTCCCTCTGAACTTGGACACATAAAATCTTGCCTTTTCACACTGTACTTACTCTGTCTTGGCTATAAAATCTGGGTGTGAGCACTGCCCGGAATCCCTTAAGGTCCTTAGGGAACTCTGACACACCCAAATGTGCGAAAGACTATGGAACAATCTTGGCACCTGAGGTGGTTTATTACATAACTCAGGGAGGAAGTCCAAATCAGGTGTTGAAAAGTCTGGACCTGTTTTAGGCTCTCTATAGTATAATTTTTACTTTTCTTATGTAATTCATTCACATGGTCTGTAATAATTTATAAATGAACATTGGGGTTTGGATAGTGAAATGGGGGGGGGGTGTTAGCTATGTATGTTATAGATATGAAAAGGGGTAGAAGCCATGCTTTAGGTCTATATTTCCTGTATGTTCAGTATAAACCATGCTCTTAGGTCTCATGTATACTGTTTTAGCATCTCATTTTTGACATTCTTGTCACTCAAAAATCCTGCTTTAGGATAAAGGGTCATTAAAACAAAGATTGCTACTCTTGCATACTTGACAACATGCTCTATAATGTTGTCACCTTTTTCTGCATTTAGAAATCCTGCTTTAGGAAATTCTGCAATCCCGCCGTGCATTTAGAAACCCTGCTTTAGGAATTCTGCAAATAAACCATCGTGAGCTTTATACATGCATCTTAGATATCGTGTTTTAGGATCTCATTCGTACTCGCATTCACACTTAGTGTAAACTGCTAATTATAGAAGAGGTAAAAACAACTTCACATTTGATTATCCTATTTAAAATAAACTGGTAACAATCCTTGCATTTTATAACACCTAGAACAACATGCTATTAGGCAAAAACGACTTCTGAAGTTCTAATGGTTCTGGTAAATGCTTAGGCAATCCTTAGGTATCCAATCTCTTATAAAACTGGAAACTACTCTTTGTGTGTACTACTTAATGATTAATATACTTAAAATCAGTAGGCAAGCCTGATTCGGACTTCTTTTCTAAGTTATATAATAGATCTAGTTCTGTTATTGTCACTTAGATACCATGCTTAAGATCTGAATTCAGACCTTAATTGTATATGAGTCATGCTGTCTATGTACTTGTGGAGGTGTATATGAGACTTCTATCTGTTTCTGTGTTTTTCCCCTAAAATGTAGTCTTATGTGTTCTTATTTGATGCCTAATATTTTGCCTTTAACCTGAGGGTCCGCCTAGAACCTTCCCCTTTTTAGGATAGGAGTCCTAAATTCCTCCAGGACTGATAGGAAGGGATGGGTAACAACATGCAATAGGGCTCGAGACCAACCCTTGCTTTAATTATCTTCACGGGGTGGGAAAGGGTAGATATGAATATGATGACCGGTGCGTTAATACCACGTGTAGCCCCTCTTTGAGGAGTATCATACCGGGTATTGCATTGATGTGATCCATATTACAAACAAACCTAGGACACCCCTTTACATTCATAAGCATGCTTAGATTGTAACTCTTTTCAAAATCACGCTATTTTCACTAGTTGTTTTTCAAACACTTGTGTATTTAAACTTAAATCACCTACTATTTGAGTCATACTTGTTTATTTGCTAATTGCACAAATTCACAAAAACTGTCTGGCCGGGAATCACACTAGTGGATCCTGAGGGGTGCCTAACACCTTCCCCTTAAAATAATTTCAAGCCCTTACCCTGTCTCTGGTTACCAAACGTAGTTGTAAATGAACCCTATAGGTGCGCTAACGTACCTTAAAATCGTTAGGTAGTGACTCTTTAAAAATGCAAACCCCTTTCCCAAAAGAAAAGAGTTGTCCCAACCAAAATGTCGTGAACCCGATTTTGCGAGGAAAAAAAGGGGCGCGACAGCATGGCGACTCTGCTGGGGATATTTAGGCTTTTACCATTTCATGCCGTTTTTGTGAATCTGTACCCCTACCTATGTGAAATTATTTATTTAATTTCTTTAAGCATTTAATTTCTTCTTCAAAAGAAAAACTGACATATCTTTCTTGTTTCCTTCCTTTATAACTGCTTTAAATTATAAAACTGCTGTATTTATCGCTTTCTTAACATGCAAATACATGTCAACATGCTTTTAATTATTGCATAATCATGCTCAACATCATACTCCACTCGTGCCAAACAAATACTATAGCAATTCCTGATGAGTGGTTGCGCCCTTCCTATATCATTACCCCTAAATTTGCAAAGGCTTATTTGCGGTAAAACTAGTCGATCAGCGGTGCAGTCGATAGTTCCTGCCTTCCCCCTTGGATTTTCCACTCAAGGGTACCAATCTAAAACCCCATAGAAACTTTACTCTGTTAAATTATGCATGTATCATGGTCAAGCCTACCTGGGTCAGTTATGTTGTCCACATAATGATCCTTTAAGATAGCCTTATCCAAAAGTCCACTGGGTTTCCCTAAATACAAACGGACATCATCACGTTCTGTACATTTATTTAGAGAACTAAATGCTTCATGCTAATTGTTGATGTTAAATAGTCGAGTCCAATGGGGGTATGGTCTTAACCCTTTTATTTTGCAGGAAATGAAGAACGAGGTCCCCGGCTTCGATATGGTTAGCACACCCTCACTCTTACTAGGCTGGTGGAGGAGTCTTCCATCAACAGACCAAATCAATGAGTGGAAAGAGAGGGCCTCCAAAGCTAGCGAAAAGTTGGAACATCTAGAATACAGTCTGCTGGAATTGGAAGGAAAAGTGAGGAAGAGAGTCACCGACTGCCAGAATGCTGAGGGAAATGAAGGAGAACACCTGGCAAAGGCATTTTTACTAGTGAACTTATGCGAGCTGGAGGATTTGATCAAAGAGAGTATTCAACCTGAGGAAGGTCCTTCTGAGGCCAAATAGATTAGGTTTACTCGCCTTCCAAATGTAATAAGGCCAATGGCCATTAGTGACTTTTATTCCTTGTTTATTTAGTGTCGTTTTGGGATTCGCCTATCTTTATCAATAAAATGAGGCATTTATCATTCTATGTTCTTCAAATCAATTTGTCGCTAGGCCTACCTCGACCACAAAGGGGTCCCCAAATTAGGACGCGCTTTAAATTCCAGCACTATGTGTTTAAATATTGCAATACTTTTTTTTCATAATCCTCACTGACTTGATTACCTTTTGTTTTTATTTTCATTTTTATTATTTCCCCTCCCCAAAGGTTAGTTCATGCACTCTAGCATCATCATCTTATTTCACAAGATCTAGGGGCCCTCCACCCACTCCTCCTCTTAGTTCCATTAAAGGCAAGAACAAAGGCAAGATGGAAGATCTGAACAATATCAGGAAGGAGAACACAACTGAACGGGTAGAGGCCAATGATGGCCAGGGTATTCGGGTAACGAGAATGTGTCACAACTTGAACAGAAACTGTTGAAATTCTAGGAAGAGCTCGATCAGGTCCGGAATCTGGAAAACCTGTCATTTTCCCTTAGCACCCGAAATATCAACTTCCCCAACACTCAGAACCCTACACCTCCTCAAAATATCCCGAAACAGTAGAATTATCCCGCACCTCACCATCACGCTGCTCCACCAAAGAACCAATGCAACACCTACCATACCCCAAACAACACTCCACTACTCATCCTAGAACCTCAAAACTCCGCAAATGACCATTTCCACACCCATACACCAGGACACCATAACACTCCTATCTACGTGGAGACCATACCACACTCCACCCAACCTGTCTCAGGCACACCTGAGTCTGATGAAAAGGATCTGCTTATCAAGAACTTGGCCGAGGAACTTAAGAAATTGATTAACCGGATTCAGGGTGTTGAGGGAAGCAAAGGAATTGAGGGGCTTAACTATGAAGACCTTTGCATACAACCTGATGTCGAACTGCCTGAGGGGTACAAACCTCCTAAGTTTGAAATGTTTGATGGTACGGGTGATTCAAGGGTCCATCTGAGGACATATTGTGACAAGCTGGTTGGAGTAGGGAAGGATGAAAGGATCCACATGAAGCTTTTCATGAGGAGTTTGAAAGGAGATGTATTATCTTGGTACATCAGCCAAGATCCCAAGAAGTGGTCAAGTTAGGTAGGCATGGCATCTGACTTCATTGACAGATTCAGGTTTAATACAGAGAACGAGCCAGACGTGTTCTATATCTGGAATTTGAAGAAGAAGCCTACGGAGATGTTTCGCGAGTATGCTACTCACTGGAGGTCCGAAGCTGCTAAGGTCACACCTGCCTTAGAAGAGGAGCAAATGAACAAGTTCTTTGTCCGAACTCAGGACCCGCAGTACTATGAACGGCTGATGATGATTGAGAACCACAAGTTCTCTGACATTATCAAATTAGGTGAAATAATTGAGGAAGGTATTAAAAGTGGTACAGTCACAAATTTTGAGGCCTTGCAAGCTACGAATAAGGCTTTACAGTCCGGTGGTGTGTCCAAAAAAAGGGACATAGGGGCCGTGATGGTTGCACAAAGGACCAAGTCTCCCCTCGAATACCAAACTTATCCAACACCTCCACTCACGTACCAGCCAAATTACCAAGCACCCTCACTCTCATACCAAGCCCCGCCACCAACTTATCAGTCATCTCCACCTCCTACATATCAATCTACTTCACCCAAATACTCCCAACCCGCTCATGTCTACCAAACTTATAATGCTCAACCATCCCATTATCAATCACCCCCTACACGCTAAAATTTCCCTAGACCCCGACCTAATTTTGATCGCAGACCTCCAAAATAATATACTGCCATCGCTGAACCTATCAACCAGCTGTATGAGAAGCTCAAAGCTGCTGGTTATGTCACCCACATCCCTGCTGCAACCCCTGAGAATCCTTCTCAGTGGGTTAACCCAAACAAATCCTGTGCATACCACTCCGGCATGAAAGGGTGCACCATCGATGAATGCCGCTCCTTGAAAGACAAGATACAGTCTTTGATTGATAACAAGATCATTATGGAAAAAGAACCCACTCTAATTGTCCACAACAATCCTCTGTCAGACCATAAGGGTGGAGGTATCCACATGATTGAAGTAGAAGATGACTGGGATCCCGAGGGATCAATCGGGTTGATCGCAGAAGGTGATGACCCAAAGAAACTGATAATTACTCTCAATCCAATCATAGTCTAGATCCAACTGTCTAAGGACGCTGAGGTGAATATGTCTGTACCTCTCGAGTTTGAAGCAACTCCGTCCGTAAAGACACCGACACCAATTAAGGTTGAATTCGTGTCTCTAGCAAATGCACCTGCACCATTTAAGATTGCAGTCTTACCACCCAAGGCACATGTTCCATTTGAAGTAAGGATAGCTATGCTGGTCCCAGTAGTGATGTCTACCATGCCACCATTCTATACAAATGATGTACCTTGGGACTATACCGCCGAGGCGAGAAGGAATGGCAAGGTCAGGATTGAAGAAACTGTCACAGCACAGGGTATGACAAGAACTAGTAGAGTCTATACCCCTGAACATCTGGCTGAATCAAGCAAGCAGGCCTCCAATCGACCATCCCTCATTGAGACAGGTCCGGACGACCTTTGGAGGAAAATACAGGCCAAGGAATATTTGGTTATCGACCAGTTAAACAAGACACCAACACAAATATCCATGCTCTCTTTGCTGCAAAATTCTGAGACGCAGAAGAATGCTTTGTTAAAGGTGCTAAATGAAGCATACATACCAAGTAACATCACTAGCGGGGAAGTGGCTAATATGGTAGGACAAGTGTCGGAAAGCCATAAGATCACCTTTCATGAGGACGAGCTGCCACCTGAAAGGCTGGGGCACAACAAAGCACTGCACATTACTGTGCAATGCGAAGATTATTTCATCACCAGAATCTTAATCGATGGAGGTTCCAGTCTTAACATTTGTCCGCTGGTAACCCTCAAGAAGTTGGGTAAAGGGCTGCATGAGATAAAAGATGGAGCAATCAATGTGAAAGCCTTCGATGGTTCTCAGAGGTCCACCATTGGTGAGATTATTCTATGCTTGCAGATAGGACCAACCTGGTTCGAGGTCGATTTCCAGGTGATAGATGTACCAGCGTCTTACAACTTGCTGTTGGGACGGCCATGGATTCATGCTGCTGGGGCCATAGAATCAACGCTGCATCAAGCAGTAAAGTTCGAATGGAATCACTAAGAAGTGATCATTTATGGCGACGGTAGCAACCCTATATATAGTCACCAAACCATTTCGGCAATCGAGGGAAGAAAGAAGCTGGGATGAGAAACTTACCACCACATTGAATGGGTCAACGCTATCGACAAAGACAAATGGTGGGATAGCAAAATCGAGAGTATACTAAGTTGGAGTGGGTACGATCCTGGCAAAGAGCTCGGCAAGAACCTCCAAGGAATCTCTAAACCCATAAAACTCAAGAAACATGGCATTACTTTCGGTCTGGGATATGATTACACCTGGGAAGAATTCAATAACTGGTCACCACCATGGCGCGGTCCTTACTATCCACTAGAGTAGCCAATACCGCATCTGGATCAGACTTTCCAATAGGCCGACATTATTTATGGGTCAGATGAAGAAGAAGCACTTGCAGCAGTGAAGAACTTATTTTTAGAGGACAGTGATATGTACTATAGTGTTATTCTCGAGGAGGAGGGGGAGGAAGGCCCTTCCATATAGGCTATGAGCAGAGGGGCACATCTCAACAATTGGCCCATCAGGACAATCAAAGCCCGACGTGCCTCGGGGTAGCAAGGCTAAAACCAACATTATTCACTGTTTTTACTAAATGATTTTCTTTTCGCATTTTTTCAATTCCCGCAATAAGATCTTCAATGTTCAAAACAGTTATTGAATTTATCAAAAGCATTTCTGATTTTTCTTATGAAATAATGATTATTTCTATCGTTTTCTTTCCTTGCTTTACCAATACAACATTACTATTACTTGTCTTGATAAACCAATGACGGTGACATATAATGAGAAAACGCAACAAACGGACATAGATTCAGAGGAAGATGACATACCTGATAAGATTGTCAAAGAAGTTGAGAATTTTGAGAACAAACCTAAGTCCAACCTGGACGAGACCGAAATTGTCAACCTGGGAGATGCAAAAAATGTCAAGGAAATGCGAATCAGCATCGATACAGAGGCTGTCATTCCTGCTGAGGTGGAAATTCCTTCCCTAAGGATCATACAAGAAGCTGAGCTCGACGACGTAGAGTGGGTAAAAAGTCGTTATGAGCAACTAGCCCTTATAGACGGAAAGAGAATGAATGCAGTCTGCCATGGTCAACTCTACCAGAACAGAATGTCCAGAGCCTTCAACAAGAGAGTAAAGCGAAGACAGTTCACACTGGGGCAGCTGGTGTTAAAGAAATTTTTTTTGCATCAAGATGAAGCCAAAGGAAAGTTCTCTCCCAACTGGCAGGGTCCATACATGGTTCACCGAGTTTTGACAGGAGGAGCCCTCATACTTGCAGAAATGGATGGAGAAGTCTGGACAAAGCCGATCAATTCAGATACAGTCAATCGTTACTATGTGTAACCTTTATGCTTTCCTTATATGATGTAAATTAAACTATGCTTGACCTGATTCCCGTTTAAGAGGCGATACATAGGCAGCCCTATGGGTTCGGTCATAATTTAATAAAAATTTTATACCCTGCAATTGGAAACTTAGGCAGAATTTTAAGGAGGACCCTCAAAATTGCGAAGTAATTTCAACCAATCGCCGCATGAGCAACAGTTAGAAGCGTCAACCCATCAAACTGGGGTAGAGTTTTAATGAAGACCCTCAAAATTTCGTAGCAAGAGAGGTTGCAATGTCCCGAACCACGTCACAGTCGTCAGTTCATCTAAAAGTTGTTTTTAACTATACATTTATGTCATACTTTTACAAAATCATGCATGTTTATTATTGAAACTATTTTGTTTAGCAATGCTACCCCAATAATACAGGCAGTATCACCAGATCAAAGTTGAACGAGTCAAGCAAAAGCCAGCAGGGATACGAGCTAACCTTCCCCCTTGCAAAACTCACATTAGCTTCTGATTCTTACTTCTATACCCCGCGTTAGAAATGACAAAATAAATGAAACGTCTTGTCAGTCAAGTCTTAATGGCATTAAATGCTTGTTAATTTCTGGTCAGCCACTTACTCCAAAATGCGAACCGTCATTGAAAAACTATAAATACCTCTTCCTTTTTTTCATTCCAACTTTACATGCAAACCTTCTACCCTCGTATCTTAGAATTCTCAATACTTTCTGGCACTTATATCCTAGTTTTTGAGATCTTTTGTAAGAACTTTTGTTCGTCTTCATCCCAAACCATCAAGTACACTCCTTCATCTTCCTGTATTTCTCCATTTTTAAAGAAATGACAAAGACCTCAAAAAATGTTCTCCAAAAGAAACACCTTCTACTTCGTGACCGGCTACTGAGGTCGAAGAAACTATTTCGCGTACTGCCATCAATGAACTAGTACATGAACCCCCTTTGAAAATGTTCATCCCTGGAGGATGCTCGGTAAATAATGATTTTAAGGTTGAAAAAACATCTTCTGTACCGGATCGGCATGAAGACTTCTCGAGATACATCTGTTCGATTACTGAAGAGATCCTTCTAATGGTCCGGAAAGATTGCGACTAGGCTAATAATTTCCACCTATGTCAAGGGATACTTGAGTGTTTACACTTATCCCTTCACATTGGGATCGATGGACCCCGGTCATCATAGATTTCTGCAAGAGGTATGAAGTTTGCCTCGGTCAGATCTACCCTTCAATATGGAGGATCGTGATCCTCCGCCGGTTCTTTGTTATCAAAATTGATGGCTGTCGATTCACTGTAGATCATCTACTTCAGCTGTACAGTCCCCGACTATTCTGAGGGGGGCTGATAAAGCTTATGCGTCGGGCCAGCAAAGTACCATTCTCTTGCATCGATGAGGACCGGGATCGATGCTAGCAAGGCCGTTTTGTCCGAGTGAGGAATTCAGACCTGATTTTAGCAGAATGCATGCCATTACCCGAGAAGTGGAATACTAAACGTAAGTAGAACTTTCCTTTGAATGTTGATTTTACCTTTACTTTTCTTTTCGTATTGATGTTTGTGGTGGTGAAACCATTGCTCGGGTTCCAAATATTATCCCTCGACTCAAGGAGTGGGTCGAGAGTATCATTTCTCAGATGCCCTAGTCCGAGCATTCGTGGCGTGAACTCTCGAAGGGTCGTTGGGAGGCCAGTTCCCATGGTAATATCTCTTTTCCGATCTGGTTGAGTTAGGCTTCTCTTTTATTATCAAGTTCTTACTCCCTTTATTTTCTTTCTCGGTTTTGCCTAAGGATGTCGAGTTTAGACCTTCGTTTGGTGATGAGGACTTGCCCGTTTGAGTCTCCTGCTCCGGGGTAGGCCGGAGAGAAGAAGAGGATGAGGAATCCGAGTTCCCCGAGCTCGAAGAAAAAGAAACTATCATGACCCAAATCGATGAGCCGCGACGGACACCTGGTACCATACTCAACCGAGTACCAACGTAACGTATCTTTCTTATTACATTATCATAGATAGGTGGGCTAGAAGATATGTCATGATACAACAAGAGTAAACATGAAGGAATACCTGACATAGAATGTCCCAACCTAATATAGAAACTTATACCTGTGACATACATGCCTATAAGGCTAACGTAATCCACTATATACTTTAAATATAGGCCGACAAGGCCATACAAATATCCGTACACATGACATATGTCTACAAGCCTCTAATAGTACATACTCATTATAAAGGTCGGGACTGACCCTGCCGTACCAACCAATACATGTACTAATCGTACTGACCAATTAAGCAACTCCAGAGCAATGGAGTGCATCAACATTTTTCGCTAAGCTGATAACCTACTTGGAGGACTCTCGACCTGTCTATCAGGACCTGCGGGCATGAAACACGGCGTCTAGCAAAAGGAACATCAATACAAGTAATATACTGAGTATGTAAGAAATGAAAATCAGCAATAATAGACATGCGAGAAACATAGAGTAAAAGACTCGACATGTAAGTCCGAATAAATCTGTAAATAATGAAATACTCATAGTGTCATGCATATGCTTATGTATATCATGTCGTGTATAGGTACATGTATAGGTACATGTATTCATACTGAGTAGTGGTGCGTATATAATGCCGTAACCTTTTCCTATATCCCATATACATATAAATACATATATACGTGTATATAACTCCAGCTGGTCATGGGTAAGTGTACATGAATGCCATGCATGAGAAATACGTCAATAAAATCTTTCGTAGTATCGTAAAACCATTATGCTTCTGACCAATATTATAAAATCAATTTATGTATTTTCTGAGACCCATGAACAGATGATAGAATAATATGACACGTGGGAATTAAAGAATGTAGACATCTCTAATACTTCTATGAATAGAGTTATTTATGAAAATTGTGCATTTGCTCATTTTGTTTGTATTGTATGGATCATGCCAAAAGGAAAGAAGGGATAGCCTTAATATACCTGAGCCAATTCTCTCAACAATCCCTCTAATACACGTCAATTGTGACAACACGTAACGGCGGATCAGAGTAGGGGAAAATACGTATGCAATATCTTTGAAACGTGATGTTGTATCTCTAATCTTAAAGGGGGAGTAAGCAAACATTATTTGTATTGCTAAAGTGCCTATATTGTGTAACTTACATTTTTAAAAGGGCCTACAGAATGCTGGAATGCACATATTTGTATAAATCATGTTCAAAAGGTTTAAAGATATATGAATCTTGTTAAATGCTCTGAAATAATGACACCTTGCCATGTCTTATATTAGTCACTTAGTAGCTTTTAAACTCATGAGCTACCACGTTAAGGGTAAGTCCCTCAAACTTATCCAATTTTGTAATTAATTAATAATTTATTAATCTCCCACTAACCAATTATTAACCAATTACCCACATAATTATCTCAGATTACTAAGAATACTACTTATTTTAACATACCTTATACACCTTATTATTATGGCCATGGGGTACCTTGTATAGTACTAATTCATAAATATCGAGTATTTTTGTTCGGGTCGTATTTTATCCCAAAATGTCAAACCTCGATGACATTCATTTTCTTCGACTTGCTTAGCCTCTCAACTTTGCGAATTTACTTATCACTTTTTTGAAATCGCATAATGTTTATAATCTCAAAAATAATCCCATTCCTAGGCCTCCAGTATGTGCACCTATGCGACTATTCTCTCCTTTCTCCTCCAGTTTTTAGCCAATCTCTAGGCCTCACTTTGTAAGCATATACAGAGATTAATAAGATGTCCCTATGGGTATCTATATTGAAGTTCTTCGCTCGATACTTTGTTGAACTTACAAATATTGTTATATCTTATTTCATTGACCTGGTTATTCATATGTATAACTTTACTGCATCTAGGTAGGCCATACTATACCATAACTCTCACCTTGGTTTTATTATTATCGAGATCTACTACCCAATTCCTGGTTACTCTCTCGCTTCTCATCATAGATTTATAAATCTAAGTCCTCCAATGCTTTCTTATTATTCTTTATCTAAAGGATGAAATCCTTATCTCCTCTCATACGTTGGAACTTTATCCATCTTTTGTCGTTTCACCTTAACGTTGATCTATAATCTACCACTAATAACTTAACCTCTTATGTAACACTGCCGCTGGGGCTCACGTCTCATCAGGGAACATCTGAAATGATTAGACTGATCCACCTGGGGTGATACCATACTTTCACAATCACATCTCACAGCATCCCAATGTGATTCACCTCACGTGGGTATTTTAATCCTATCTAACTCATGAAATCCCTTTCTTTTCTTCGTCAGACCATTACTCAATCGAAGGCCCAAACGTCGTCCTTTATCTATCACAATTACATCATCATTCTACCTACCAGGGCAGCATTCCATCTCTTCTAAATGCTATTAGTCTTAGACTCCTTTGAGTTCATTCAGGCTATAGTGAGCTTTGTATAACTTAGAGAAACCATATGTTTTTCTTGTTTTCATGGGCTTAATCCTGAGTACATCCATTTTCGTTACCTTCTCACTCAGCCTTTCTTATCCTTACTCCTGTTTTCTAGAACCTTGTTGCTTCACCATACAATAGCTTGCAACCTACACATATCTATTTATATTACTTGCAACCTTTTAAATTGCTTTCATCATAGATTACCTTATGCCATTCTGGAACATCACCCGAGATATCACATCATCTCTAACTCTTCCTTACTCTCTTAATTAGGCCTTTCGATACCTAGAAACCATAAGCTGGAAAACATGCCACTAACGACGCTGCTATCATTCCAGGATATTGAATCCTCACACTTCTAGCCTTCTATCCGAAGTAAGGACTATTCACAACCTTCTACATTTGAGTGTCTCGTAAGCTATTCACCTTTACCTTATTCACCTTAAAATCTCTCATCGTTTCTTCTATCTATTTCATGAACTTCCTTCCTCATAGGTGTAATCCACGTCCATAACTTGAAGCCCTATTATAATACTTACACCTCTAGTGCATACACAATCCAATGGGAGCTTCGTACTGGCTTCTTATGAGGCTGGTGCTTTTCTAACTGGCTTTATCGTAGGCCCGTTATAGAATATGGTTGTTGTACTATTACTCTTGTTCCTCTGGTATTAAGAGTGATCCTGTAATGTTCTCAATCACAATTTCTATAATTTTCCGGGTCTAGTAATCAGATTCCTGATTTACTTTGTTAATGTAACTCTTTAGTTTCTTCTTCCTTCTAGTCAACCCTTATATAGGCTTAAGCTATGTTCCAATCTGTGACGCATGGTATTAGCTATTACTTTAGTCTTTCATGGGCGCTATGGAATATCCATGATACAATCTTCTAACAATTCATTCGTTTGTCTATGCCCTAGGCCGAATTCTTTCTTTTAACTTATACTAGAGTCTTCTACGACTGTATGAGTGTTAGTATATATATGTTGCATGGATAATATTCCGAAATCGTAAGTGTGCTCATGACGTAACTAACTCTGTATCATTGATCGAATAATTCCTTTCTTTCCTTCTTGGCTTCCTTTAAACGTATGCTATTACTTTTCCTATTCTTTCTACCTCCTTATTGCATGCCTACTTAGCTTATCTTAGTTCCCATGCATGCTGGAATTTTGTGCAACTCATATGGTTTTGAATATTACCTTCGATCTTTCTCCCCGTTCATTAGCCACGGTAGGTGCCACTCTCTTTTGGAGTGCATACAATTTTTGTTGTAAGACTGCTTTTACATGACCCTTTCTCCTTCGAGTTACTATGTTTAGGTTGAAGCCTTATTCCTTATTTCCTCAGCTAGTCTTACATTGTAGTACTTAGGGAGGACCCTTTGACTCTTGTAAAGCTATGAGCTTATTACATTGTATACTTGACGGACCTCCTAATGTCCTTCCTTGCCTATACTTATCCGTAGTTACTTACCTCCACGCCCTAGTGCTTGTGGGGTTGCTTCTGAACTGATATTTTGACTGTCTACCCAGTGTCACTCTCTTTTGTTCCTGTAACATTCATACGGTACCTTTAACTACCACAACTCCTATCTGAATATATCTCAAGTATTACAATGACAATACTGCAGGGCTGAATTCTCCATGTTGGGGTTAACTATGTTTATTTTGCATAATCTGCTGATTTGTCTGTAACCTCTTATCTAGCCATTACTAGGCTCTTCCTGAATCAACTATTAACTACTCGTTCGCCCATTCTCATATCAATATTCCGCATAATATTTCTTGGGTTATTTCTTTTGTCTTACTTTGCCTCTTACACTGGCTCCTTATATATCAATAATATCCCCGGCAGGAAACCTTACTTCCATTCCTTGATGTCATGCTTGCATAATGTTCTGGAATCGTAGAATATCTGTAGGATTTGGATAAGTGTAATCTCATTCCTTTCTTATCTTTTTTATCGCGTTCTTCCTTTACCATCCCATAGTTACTAAACCACTTAATTCTGACTTAAATGCCACAGAACTCCATATTCCCCCTTTAGGGGAGTACTAAGATTTAGTGCTACAATGATCTACCTATAGATGTTTTACCTCTTCATCTTTGGTGTCTTTTCACATCATCGATGACCCTTACTCGCCTTGCGGTAATCCTTATATACCAAGGATAACAAAATTCCTTACTCACTAGGGTGACACTTAGCGTAACCGGCATACATAGTCACTTAGGCTTAACTTTGCCCACATTGCTTGCTTAGGGAAGCATCTTCTTGAATGACCTTTAAGGGTTATTCTTTTGTTGTCAATTCTATTACCGCCGGAATGCAACCTCTGTATTTCTGATGATGCTGACTATTATCAAATCATTCAGTCCTTAATTCCTGTTTACTTTATCTTGTTCACCAGCCCATACTGATCTCTATTATTCTCAGATCTAGATTTTCATACCGGTAATCACGTTAGAGTCACGAAGCTTTTGTTGTCTTAAGGCATATCACCTCTCGTCCCTTCTTTCACCTGACTATGGACCCGGTAACATCGTCATCTTTTTGATCTACCGTTGTCATCCATGTATCGCATCTTACTCATAATTTCCTTATCTCTCTTCTCATTACTCTGCTAATATTTCTGCCTATCCCTTTCTTGTGAAAACTTCAATAAGATATTCTTTTGCTTTTTGCTTTCATTGCTTCATCCATCGGCTCTTCGGGTTGCTCAACGTCCTTGCTCTTCTAGGGACGAGAGTCACACTAAGGTAATATTTATCCCCTCCAGGCTTTCAGTGCCTATCTTCTTAATATTATTTTTTTTATCATGCTAGTATTCACATCTAATTGTAATATTCTAGAGTGCACCATCTGGGTTCCTCACAAGAAGATCTATTAGCACATTTGTAATATCCTTCGAAAATGTCAACTAACACAAACAATCCATTCGCCATTTTGGGTTACTCTAACCCCAGCCGGATCCTGATGTTTCGTCCTTTTCTTAAACTACACATGTTAGCCCCCATAGGGCATAACTGAGATGGGTGCGGCTAATTGTACATACCTCTGTTACTGTTGAATATAATTCAAAAGGCTTATATTCCTCTGCTTGAATTATAAGCACTGTTAACCTTCATTAATTAGGCGCCTCGTACCCTTCTTCATCTTGCTTCTTTTGCTTATTGAAACTTGTATTTATATTCTGAATCTCTCATTGTCTTTCACCATAAAGGTGGATAGGTATTTCTTTCCTCAAGGCTCCTTATCAAAAGACTTACACTTTTCAGTACGCACATGATCTGATGAAGACCTCATATTTACTTATCATAAGCATGATGCAAAGTTGAGTTCCTCCGACTCAACTCTTCCATAGCCATATCTTTTACCAATCATTTTTTTGGATGTAGGTATCAGTGGGCTAGAAGACGTGTCATGATACAATCAGAGTAAAGATGAGGGAATACCCGACATAGAATGTCCCAAACTGATATAGAAACTTATACCTGTGAAATACATGCCTGCTAACGTGATCCATTATATACTTTAAATATAGACCGACAAGGCCATACAAATATCCGTACACATGACATATGTCTACAAGCCTCTAAGAGTACATAGTTATTATAAAGGTCAGGACTGGCCCCGCCATACCAACCAATACATGTACTAATCATACTGACCAATTAAGCAACTCCGGAGCAATAGAGTACATCAAAATCTTCCACTGAGCTGATAGCCTACTTGGAGGACTCTCAACCTATCTATCAGGACCTGCGGGAATGAAACACAGCGTCCCCAAGAAAAAGGGACGTCGGTACAAATAATGTACCGAGTATGTAAGAAATGAAAATCAGCAAATAATAGACATGAAAGAAACATGGAGTAAAAGACTTGACATGTAAGTCCGAATAACTTTGTAAATAATGAAATACTCATAGTGTCATGCACATGCGTATGTATATCATGTAGTGCGTAGGTATATGTGCTCATAACATTATCAAGCCTCTGAGGGCATCCCATTATATCATCTCGGCCACTGTGGGCAAATCATCAACGTATACCAGCTGATCAGGTGGTGGTGTGTATATAATACCGTAACCTTTTCTCATATCCCATATACATATAAATACATATATAAGCGTAGATAACGCCATCTGGTCATGGGTCAATGTACATGAATGCCATGCATGAGAAGTATGTCAATAAAATCTTTCGGAGTATCGTAAAACCGTTATGCTTCTGACCAATATCATAAAATCAATTTATGTATTTTCTGAAACCCATGAACAGATGATAGAATAATATGACATATGGGAATTCAAGAATGTAGGCATCTCTAATACTTCTATGAATAGAGTCATTTATGGAAATTGTGCATTTGCTCGTTTTGTTTGCATCATACGGATCATGCCAAAAGGAAAGAAGGGATAGCCTTAACATAACTGAGCCAATTCTCTTGCCAATCCCTCTAACACACGTCAATTGCAACAACACGTAACGGCAGATCGGAGTAGGGGTAAAATCCGTATGCAATCTCTCTAAAACGTGATGTTGTATCTTCTAATCTTAAGGGGGGGAGGGGAGTAAGCAAACATTATTTGTATTACTAAAGTGCCTGTATTATGTAACTTACGTTTTTAAAAGGGCCTACAGAATGCTGGAGTGCACATATTTGTATAAATCATGTTCAAAAGGTTTAAAGATATATGAATCTTGTTAAATGCTCTAAAATGGTGACACCTTGCCATATCTTATATTAGTCACTTAGTAGCTTTTAAACTCATGAGCTGCCACGTTAAAGGTAAGTCCCTCAAACTTATCCAATTTTGTAATTAATTAATAATTTGTTAATCTCCCACTAATCAATAATTAACCAATTACCCACATAATTATCTCAAATTACTAAGAATACTACTTACTTTTAACATACCTTATACACCTTATTATTATGGCCATAGGGTACCTTGTATGGTACTAGTCCATAAATATCAGGTATTTTAGTTCGGGCCGTATTTTATTCCAAAATGTCAAACATCGATGAAATTCATTTTCTTGGACTTGCTTAGCCTCTCAACTTCACGAATTTACTCATTACTTGTTTGAAATCGCATAATGTTTATAATCTCAAAAATAATCCCATTCCCGAACTTACGTTAATTAACTTACCACGAAACTTTAACATACGAAAATGCGAGATGTACTATCTTATATCTGAGCCTTCACCAATTTTCTTATGGCATACTTTTACGTACAAAAACATGGGGTGTAATAGAAGCCAAGGAGGAGGCTGGTCCATAAGCCAAAAGAAAACTCCAGCTCCCGAATACTTGACAAGGACTCCCTCCACCGGCTTAGGGACGAGTTCGAGGAGTATGAGATTTTAGTGGCCCGAGTGCCATCGGCCCCTAAAGAACGGGCATCATCGAAGGGGGGACAATAGAGGCCAATCCCTCACAAACCCAAGAGGCCGATGCAACAGTGAGGGCCGAGAACCATCAAGACACCAGTTCTACACCACCTGGTGTCGTTGACATAATGGGATCGCCCTTATTCACGGACTTGATGTTCGGTGAAGCTCAGACGACGAAGGAGCAATCAAATGAGGGGGTCCAGGGAGTGAATCCTCTCCAAAGCTTTTTTGATGGAGTAGATTCCGCTGCCATGGAGGATGTCAACAGATTGGGTGACATAGAAGTACCAAGGAAAAGTCCGCCTTTGGGGGCAGGTCGGACTAGTTCGAGTCCGAGACTGGTCAACCAGTCTCTTGCCCTGAATGCTGATCCCGGTCGAAAGCGGTTGATCATTATCTTCATTTGAAGGATGCTCGAGTCCGTTCCGCACCTATTAGGGTATCTAAATCTCTGGTGCCTGGTGACCGAAGAAGACTAGGCAAATATGAACGAGGTGGATTCCCCATGCCTGTTCAACGAAGCACAATAGGCACTGAATCGAGTAAGGTGTTATCAAACCTTTTCATTTTTCATCTTTGGTTACTTAGTGATCATAATATTTCTCTTTGTATTTGCAGGACTCGGTGCTTCACCACGAGACCTTCCTTCAATACCGAGAAGAGCCAAGCCTCCTCGAGGCCGAAGCCAAAAAGCTTACTAAGAAGAGAGATATGTACAAACTTCTAATTGAGCAATGCGAGGAAGAGGATAAGAGTCTTCGGGCCGAGTTGGACGCAACTCAGTAAGAACATGCCGACCTGGTGGAAAAGGTAAAAGTCTTTGAGGTTAGTGACTATGAGCTAAACTCATTAACTAACGGTCCGAAGCCGCAGGTCCAACAGAACCTCGATCGGATCAACCGGCTTCGGGAAGAGATGGACATGATAAAGGTCAAGGCTAAAGAATGGAAGAGAAAAATGGACCGCTTGGCCTCGGAAAAAGAAACTGCCGAGGCACAGTAAGCTTCGGCGGAGGCTCAACTCCGAATGATGAGAGAGAAAGCCGAGGCACAGTCTTAGAAAGTTGAGGAGCTCCAATCTCAACTGCGCTTGGTTACTGCCGGTCGGGAGGCCCTCACAAAAGAGCTTAAATGTGACCGCTTGAAAGACATCATTTAGTATGAGAAGCGGTAGTCCCGAAGGGAGGCCCTCAAGGAAGTTCATGCTCGGGGTTTTGATTTGTCGGCCAACAATAAAAAATGCCAAGTCTCGAGGCCAAGGCCAAGAAGTTGGCTTACCCTGAGGACAAAGAAGAAGAAGATTCTGAGGGTGATGGTCCAAGTGATGAGGCGGCCCCCGGTGAAGAATAATCCACTTAGGCACTTCACAAATGTTTTTGTTTTTCTGCTTTTTGTATTACCTTCCTTTTTTGTTGAGGTCTTCGGCCTTTGTAAAAATTTGTATCGAGGCCATTTGGCCCTTGTAAAATTTCTTTTGATATATATATATATATATATATATATATATATATATATATATATATATATATATATATATATATATATATATAAGGCTTTTCCCTTCAATAATTTCTGAGTTTTTCCTTTGCTTTATTATTTAGATTTGCAAAGATCAAAATGCCTTAGTATGAAATAGTTAGGTCACGTTAGGAGGTTCGAACAAGCCTTGCCTTTGACATTATTTTGTGTAAGTCATATTGGGGGTTTGGTATGATCGGAAACTTTTCCCCAAAGTACTTATAATATTTTAGATCATAGTTTGTCGAGGGTAGCCTTTAGAACCAGTTAAGAAATTTAAAGGTCTTGTTTTTTAGTTACGGGTCTCGAACGTCTCTGAGAAGTTTTAATATGGCGGTAGCCTTTTTAGTTCAAGTGTTGCCCATTGGGCTTGTTATCCCGAGTTATCTGGATTGCCTAAGATAATAATCCTCGGATGGGGATGGTCGTAGCATTTAAAGTTTGGGCACTGCCTAAAGGTCTTGTGCACAGGCTTTGATAGCTCGGGTCATCCGAGTTTGTCTTTGGACGGCAGTACCCAAGTGAGAGTGATCGTTTGAACTCAAGGTGGCCCTTGTTCTCGGTACCTTTAAGGGATCGGATGTAGGAAATTCCTTAAGAAATGAATTTTTTTTAAGGGATAAGATATTTATCCGCAAGGTAGAGACTTATTTTTATTCTTGTGCGTAATAGTTACACACATGTACAAGCTTTGTGCCAGGGCTCGAGAAGTCTATAAGAGCACGGTTCATTTGACCATTTGGCCCATACAGTAAATCCTATCGATCGAGCCGAGATCGTTCAATCACAAAGTCTCTTTCCTTGCTAAAGTCGTTATTTGAGGGTAATGTACCCCAGTGTTCGAGGTTGATCATAGAGAAGCCTCGGATAATATTGGTGAGATCTTTGACACCGATTAATGACCGATCTTCAATTCTAAGTTAGCATGATCCACTGTTGCCTCATTAAAAACCTTGCCGGAAAACCCATTTGGGACAAAACCAGTTTAAGGAAAAAAAAAACAACGCGTGCTTTCAGGCCTAAAAATTGTATCGTTCCTTGTTGGCTACCTACAAGTGTTAGTTCAAAATGTAAATAAAAGAAATGAATAGGTTCGTACCTTAGCAGTAGTATTTCTTCAAGTGAGTTACGTTCCAATTATTCGGTAGTCGTTCATCGCTCATTGCTTCGAGTTTGTACGATCCTTTTCCAATGATCTCGATAATTTGATATGGTCCTTCCCAGTTCGGCCCCAGCTTCCCTTCGTTCGGGTTCCGGGTGCCTAGTGTGACCCTCTTTAATACTAAGTCCCCAATATTGAAGTGTCAAAGGTTGGCCCTTCGATTGTAATATCTCACGATCCGATGTTTTTCGGCAGCCAACTGGACAAGGATGGCTTCACGCCTTTCATATAATAGCTCTAGGCTCATATTCATGGCCTCGTCATTTGATTCCTTGGTTGCATATCAGAACTTGAGACTTGGTTCTCCGACTTTGACCGATATTAGAGCTTCACCGTTGTAAACCAGTGAGAACAGGGTGGCCCCAATACTGGACTTTGAGGTCGTATGGTACGCCTATAGGACATCAGGCAGGATTTCCTTCGATTTTCCTTTGGCATCGGTTAACCTTTTTTGATGTTTTGGTGTATGGTTTTGTTGGTCGATTCTGCTTGTCCGTTCCCACTAGGGTGGTAGGATGTTGATAGTATCCTTTTAATCTTATGGTCTTCAAGAAACTTGCTTACTTTGCCACCGATGAATTGTTTCCCGTTGTTGCACACGATCTCGGCCAACATTACAAACCGACATATGATGTGGTCCCAAATGAAATTGATGACTTCTTTCTCCCTGACCTTCTCGTATGCATGGGCTTCCACCCACTTAGAAAAAAAGTCAGTCATAAACAATATAAATTGAACTTTATTGGGTGCCCATGGGAGGGGGCCAACGATGTCCATTCCCCACTTCATGAACGGCTATGGTGAAAAAACTGAATGCAGCAGCTCCCCGGATTGATGAATCACCGAAGCATGTCTTTGGCATTCATTACATTTCCGTACAAACTCCTTTGTTACACCCCATGTTTTCGTACTTGAGAGTACGTCATAAGTCAATTGATGTAAGCTCAGAAATGAAATCATTTTTGAAAAATCTATAAAGTAAGTTAATCATGTTATCGTGGAAGTTAATAATATATAAGATCATGAATAACAAGTACCAAGATGGTTGGAAGTCGTAGAAGCTAAACGAATTGAAGGAGATAAGTTTTGTCGAAAGTCAACAAGTTTAGTGTTACTCCCTGTGCGTCCTAAGGTGACATATAATTAATATGAGACTTGTTAATCATGATTTACTAAGTGTTAAGTCATAATATGCCTATATATGATGTTTGAATATAAAATATAAAGTTTGGAAAAAATTGGATTTAACTTAGGGAAAAATCGAGTTAAGATTTGCAGTGTAACGAGCCGTTTTGAGAAATTAAATTTGTATGCTTTATGGTGTCATTTTGGGACATAAATCATACAAAAATGAATTTATTGGAACATAGTTTCCAAAGGTCCAAACCATTTATTCAGACGACATTGGGATAGAGAAATATGGATTTTTAAACTAGGGTCACCAAGTCACGTTCCCGCACTTCGGAGAAACTGGCAGGTTTATAGGTCATGTTGCGATGCAGTTTTATTCCACTATATTGAGAGTTACATGGAGATCTTCATATGGAATTAAATCTCAATGTATCTAGTTTCCAACGCTACAAACCGTTTATCAATACGATATTGTAGTAGAGAGATACAAGTGTCTGAAGTGGCACTGCTCAAGCTACCAAACAGGCAGCTTACCCACCTGCTTGGAGAATTAAGGTGGTGGGCTTATAAGTTGTCTTTATCCGTTATAATTCGTCAATATCCAGAGATTAAATACTGCAAAATACTCTCAAACTCTCCAAGAACTTGTCCATGGTTCCAAGAACTAAACTCAAGAGAAATCAACACAAATCCTCATCAAAGGTGTTAAACACTACAAGAGAATACTTCTATGATGTTGTGCTGTGATTGAGGGCTAATGTGAGCTAAGTTGAGATGGAGTTTCAAGCTTTAGCTTCTGTCCAAGGTACGTATAACATCTTCTTGATTGTGCCTAAGGTTAATCTTGTGTTGGTTTTGTTGTTTGAGTGAAAACCCATAAGATGCACTTGAAGGAACATGGGATGCGGTTGTCTTTTTGGTTGGACTGTTTTGTGGTTAAAATTATGGTTTGTGGTTGCTAAAAATTGTGAGAAATAATTTGATAATATTTTGGCTGCTGTTGTTAAGCTTTCCTAGGTGCTAATTAAGTTTATTGAAGAAGAAAAGATGAAAAACAAGTGATTGACAATAAAAAATAAGGTGCTAGATGTATGAAGCTGTTTTGGAAGGCATTTTGTGGAGGTTTTAAACTAGAAATAATATGGTACATATATGTATGATGCTTTAAAGGTTGTAAACTAATTTATGCAATAAGAGTTGGATTCAATTTATATGTTGTTATGAGTAAAAGAAACGAGCTTGCCGCTCCATATGATTGTTAAGATAATCGGAGAAACTCATATTGGATTATATTATTGTTGCTGCTAGTGTTGGTTATAGTTATTGTTGTTGGGTTTTTGATGACCCTTAGTGGTACTTGGGATGTATTAAAAATAGGGGAGTTGCTGCCCGATTTTCCTTAAGTCATGCGACTAACCAAATACGATGGTACGACATTATATGTTAACGACAATATCATTTCACTTGTTGTAGATGCAAGAAGTTGTGTTGAGCTTGGTTGAGTAATAAGGAAGAGATCATACATGTATGTTAAGGCTATCCCTTCTTTTCTTCTGGCATGATCCATACGATACAAACGAAACGAGTAAATGCACAACTTCCATAAATGACTCCATTCATAGAAGTATTAGAGGTGCCTATGTTCTTGAATTCCCAAATGTATTCTTATTCTATTGCATTTTCATGGGTCTCAGAAAATACGTAAGTTGATAAAGTTGTTTCATGATATTAATCAGAGGTATAATGGTCTTATGACATTCTGAGAGATTTTATTGACGTACTTTTCATGCATCGCATTCATTTATACATGTACATTGACCCATGACCAGACGGCGTTATATACGCATATATATGTATATATATGTATATGGGATATGGGAAAAGGGTTACGGCATTATATATGCACCACCACCTGATCAGCTGGTATACGTTGATGATTTGCCCACAGTGACCGAGATGATATGATAGGATATCCTTAGAGACTTGATGATGTTATAAACACATGTACTTATGCACGACATGACATTCATACGCATATGCATGAAACTATAAGTATTTCATGATTTATAGAGTTATCTAAACTTACAGGTTGAGTCATTTACTCTATATTTCCTTCATGTCTGTTATGTACTTATTTATGCGCCTTACATACACGGTATATTATTCATACTGACCTCCCTTTTGTCTAGGGACATTGCGTTTCATGCCCGCAGGTTTTGATAGATAGGTCGAGAGCCCTCCAAGTAGGCTATCAGCTCAGCGGAAGATGTTGGTGCGCTCCATTTGCTCCGGAGTTTCTTGTTTGGTTAGTATGATTTAGACATGTATTTTTTGGTATGGCGGGACTCTGTCCCAATGTTTATGAAAATTACGTATACTTAAAGGCTTATAGACAGATGTCATGTACGTAAAAGATTTTATGGCCTTGTCGGCCTATGTTCAGTACACGAGTGGTTATTTTGGTCTTATAGACCTGTACTTCATATGTATAAGTTTGTATTCCCTCATGCTTTACTCCGATTCATTTACCTATGATAGAATGATATGAATGATACATTACGTTGGTTCTCGGTTGAGTAAGGTACCGGGTGCCTGTCGCGGCCCATCGATTTGGGTCGTGACATCCTTTGTGTCCTTTTCCATGTCGATCTAGTAGTAGCTAGCTCTGATTACCTTTCGAACTAATGATTCAGTGCCTGAATGATTTTGGCAGGTGCCCTCATGAACTTCCATCGGAACGTATTCAGTATCTCTTAGTCCTAGACATATCGCTAGTGGGCTATCAAACATTCTTCTGAATAGGGTTCCGTCTTCGGACAAGCTAAATCAGGCTACCTTCGCACGTAGGACCCTCAATTCTTTTGGGGTTCGAGGTTTCGATCATCAAATATTATACATATTTGTTTCTCCAGTCCCAAGTCAGGCTTGTAGAGTTTATCTTGGCGGGGCCCTCTTTTAATACCGATCTCATGAGTTGTACAACTCGTCGTCCTCGACTGACAACCCTAAGTTAGCAAGGGCATCGACCTTACTGTTTTGATCCCGAGGTACGTGTTACAAAGTCCACTCCTTGAACCAATGTAATATTACCTGCAACTTGTCCAAGTACCTTTTCAATCGTTCTTCTCTGACCTCGAATGTCACATTAACTTGGTTAACCACAAGGAAGGAGTCGCACTTAGCTTCGATAACCTATGCCCCCAAGCTTTTGGCTAGTTCAAGACCTGCAATCATGGCCTCATATTCGGCCTCGTTGTTAGTCAATTCCACAGTCCTAATGGATTGTCTAACTACATTGCCTGTTGGTGGCTTCAATACGATGCCAAGTTCGGATGTTTTTGCGTTCAAGTTGCCATCCATAAAGAGGGTCCAGATCCCTGAAGACATCCCCGAGTTCACCAACAACTCTCTTTCGACCTCAAGTATTAGGGACGGCGTAAAGTCAGCCACGAAATCTGCCAAAATTTGAGATTTAATGGTTGTCCGAGGTCGATATTCAATATCATACCCGTTGATTTCAATAGCTCATTTGGCCAATCGTCTCGAGAGCTAGGGTTTATGAATTATATTTCGCAATGGGTAAGTAGTCACAACACATATAGGATAACACTAAAAATATGGTTTCAGCTTCCTAGAAGCGCTAAGCAAAGTGAGCACCAATTTTTCTAGGTAAGGGTACCTAGTTTCGACCTCACCTAGAGTCTTGCTAACATAGTAAATTGGAAATTACGTATCTTGCTCTTTCCGGACCAGGACTTCACTTACCGCTATCTCCGATACTATCAAGTATAGGTATAGTTATTCGTCTGTCTTCGGCGTGTGAAGCAGTGGTGGGCTCGATAGATATCGCTTGAGTTCCTTCAAGGCCTATTAGCACTCCCGGGTCCATGAGAAGTTATTCTTCTTCTTCAGTAGCAAGAAGAATCGGTGGCTCTTATCGGAGGACCTCGAGATGAATCAGGGCGGCTATGCGTCCGGTTAATCTCTGTACGGCCTTCACATTGTCCACAATCGTGATATATTCGATGGCTTTGATCTTGTTAGGGTTGATCTTGATTCCCCGGTTGGATACCTTGAATCCAAGGAATTTGCCTGATCCGACTCCAAGCGCACATTTCTCCGGGTTCAACTTCATATTGTACTTCTTTAATATGTTGAAGGTTTTCTACAAATGTTTTAAATGGTCCTCTAGTCGCAGGGACATAACCAACATATCGTCAATGTAAACCTCCATTGATTTTCCTATTTGTTCCTCAAATATCCGGTTTACTAGGAGTTGATAAGTGGCATCAACATTTTTTAATCTGAATGGCATCACGTTCTAGTAGTATGTGTCATACTTAGTGATGAAGGAGGTTTTTTCCTGATCATCCGGGTTCATCCATATTTGGTTGTACCTGGAGTAGGCATCGAGAAAATTGAGGATCTCGTGGCCATCCGTGGCATCGATCATGTGATCTATGTTGGGCAAAGGGAAGGAGTCCTTGGGATACGCCTTAGTCAAATCCTTATAGTCTACACACATTCTTAATTTATTCCCTTTTTTAGGGACTACCACTATGTTTTCTAACCAATCCGGGTATTTAACCTCCCGAATGGACCCTATTTTAAGGAGCTTAGATACCTCGTCCTTGATGAAAGCATGTTTGACCTCGGACTTGGGTCTCCTCTTCTGCTTGACCAGATGAAATTTTTGGTCTAGGCGTAGCTTGTGGGTGGTTATCTTCGGTGGGATCCGTGTCATATGAAGTCGGGACCAAGCGAAACAGTCTGTGTTAGCTATAAGAAATTGAATGAGTTTTTTCCTTAGCTGGGGACTTAACCTCATGCGTAGGTATACCTTTCGATCAGGTAGATGCTCGATCAATATGACCTTTTCCAGCTCCTCAACCGTTGATTTAGTGGCATCAAAATTATCGAGGGCTATAAAAGTTCTGGGGACTCCATAGTCATCATCCTCGTCTACCCCTCATTCCTTTGATTCTACCGAGGCTGGTATCAGTGATTGCTATTTGGCCCCATCTTTGACTATTTAGTTTGGATCCTTCGATGTTAAGAGTGTAGATGCTAGGATCACTTCATCGACCGCGAACATTTCCTTGGCGACCGGTTGTTCCCCATAAACTATTTTGACTCCGCTGGGTGTTGGGAATTTTAGCACATGGTGCAGTGTCGAGGGCACTGCTCTCATGTTGTGAATTCATGGCCTCCCAAACAAAGCGTTGTATCTCATATCCCCTTCAATTACATAATGCACGGTTCCGGTGACGTTCACCGGTAATGTTATCTCCCCTTTGGTGGTCTCGTATTCCATGTTGAACCCATTCAGGACTCGGACCGCATATACGATCTCGTCTTGCCGGCCGAGTTATTCCATGACCCTTAATCTAATGATATTGGTTGAGCTACTTGGATCAACTAACACATGCTTAATTAGAGATTTATTTGCGAGTACCGATATTAATAGTGCATCGTTGGGGTTGCACGATCCCCTCAGAGTCTTCTTCGTTGAAAGACAAGGTTCCTTCCGGTACATCATCCCGAGTCTATTTTTCCCTTGTGATGGATACTTTGGTGCGCTTTAGCATCGGCCCTTGGGAATGTCGATCCCACCGATGATCATGCTAAGGAGGTGCTGAGGTTCCTCCTGCTTAGACTTCTTGTTAGAATCCCTATTCCTGAAGTGGTTCTTGGCCCGATCACTCAAGAGCTCTCGGATATGCCCGTTGTTGAACAACCGGGCCATCTTTTCTCTTAATTGTCAGCATTCTTCTGTTCTGTGGCCATGAGTGCCGTGATATTTGCACACTAGCTTGGGATCCCTTTGGGTTGGATCAGATCATAGGTGTCTAGGCCATTTGGTGTCCTTGACATGTCTGATAGCTGATACAATAACGGCATCATTGACGTTAAAGTTGTATTCTGATAACCTTGGTGCTTCCTTAGGCCCGATAGGCCTGTCGAAACCGTTCTTGCTCATGAGTCCCTGATTGCTCTAACCTCGATCACTTCTCCTTTCATTTCACATAGAATTTTGCTTGGACCCACTGCTTCTTCAATCTCCATTGTACGGTTGATACTGATCCCTATTTGACCTCGGTTCACGGTTGATATCTCTCTTGACTCTGTCGATGGTTCTAATGGGATAAACAAACCCCGAAGGGGACCCAAGTTGATCATCTTCGAGTATAATTTTTTTATTGATATCGGTTATGCACGTCGACCCATGTAACAACAAGATATTCTATTAGATTTTTTTTCAACTGCTGTGAAGCTACCAAGCTTCAAATATTGAGTCCCTAGGTGAAAGCTTGAACGGCCCAATCATCAGTGACTGGTGGCAAATCCATCATTTGCATTTGAAATTGGGACACGAACTCTCTAAGCATCTCATTATCCTTCTATTTTATTTTGAAAAGGTCCGACTTTTTGGTCTCGACCTTGGTAGCCCCGACGTGTGCTTTCACGAAAGAGTCTGCACACATAGCAAATGAGTCAATAGAATTAGGAGGTAAGTTGTGATACCATATCATAGCTCCCTTTGACAGGGTCTCCCGAATTTCTTCAACAAGACAGACTCGATCTCATCATCCTCCAAGTCTTTCCCTTTGGTTGCACATGTGTAGGAGGTAACATGTTCATTTAGGTTGGTCGTTCTATTGTACTTAGGAATCTCGGGCATGCGGAACTTCTTAGGGATCGGCTTTGGAGTCGCGCTCGAAGGGAAAGGTTTTAGCACGAACTTCTTGGAATCCAGGCTTTTTAGTATCGACGGTGCTCCCGGGATTTGGTTGACCCTAGAATTATAGGTTTCTACCTTTTTGTCATTTGCTTCTATTTTTTTCTCCCCTAATTCTACCCGTTTTGTCAGTTCCTCGAGTATTTTTACGATCTCGGGGTTAGTCCCCGATTTATTTTCATTCGACCTCTCTGCTATTGGTTCGTCCCCGCAGGTGACTTCCCAGGACGGATCGGATTCAATTTTGTTCGGTGTGCGGCTTTAGTTCTGTAACTGAGATATCGCCGCCGGTTGAGCCTGAAACATTTCGAAGATCATCCGTAAATTGATCCTGTCTCCTCCATTTTTTTGTGTATTTTGAGATGCCGATCGGGCTCCACCACAGACGCTATTCTCGGGGTCGGTAGGCAAATTTATGTCGATAAACACATGCAAGTTAGCGTCAAACAGGTCTGCGACTGGAATTCTGACGGAATCAACGGGAGGTACCTCGTCATTGGGCGCTATGTTGTTATTTTCACCGTGATGGCCGGACTCATTATCAATATATAGGGGTGCTAATTGAGAGTTTGACATTTTGAGTTTTAACCTGAAATTAGAGACACTTCAAAGAATAAGTGTAAAATAGTGTGTGTTATGGAGATTTGTATTAAATAACCACTATTATCCTTAGCCCCACGGTGGCCGCCAAACTGGTTACACTTAAAATTAGATAACAATTAAATTTATAAGTGGTTTTAAGGATATACAGAAACTTGACACAAAGCGATAAATTAAGTTGCAATTGAAATAAATAATGATAAAGTAAATTCAAACCACACGAATTGAACATTACAGTCTTCGGAGGTTAGCGACCCTCAAACTGGATGCACTTCGATCGGTATCAAGACACAGTTGAATAAGACCTTAAAGAGAAAAATAATATATTGCTTTGGAATGCATGTTACAAATATACTTTACAAGTAATCAGACCTCCTTTTATATAGTAGGGGGTTCTATATTAGGTACAACTATATAAAAGGTAAAATTCCCCTAATTAACTGATTGCCGATCTCAATATATGCTGAGATCTCCACCGTGATATTCGGTCGGTCACGGATATCACGACCTTCTATTGGCCGAGCTTGACTACCTGACAATGTTCATAGAAGTTAATCAAGGCCAAGACCGATCCCGAATTACGACCCCGATATCCTCGAGGGCAGGCGTTATGGTCCGGACTCAAAATTGATGAGATCTCTACCTCAGTCTAGGCCCCCTATTACTATATATCGAGCTTGGCTTATTATGTCGGAGACCAAAATGTACTACGAGATCGATTTTACCCGTATACAGACTTCAAAATAAAAGTGCAAGAAAGGTGAAAGAAGAACAACATTGGGACCAACAAGTTGGTAGGAAAACTGAATAGGATGAAAAAAGTCTTATTGAAGCTGGATAAGAAAATATTTGCAAAGGTGGAGAAATAAGAAGATAAAGCAATGCAAAACTATTAGAGTACTGTCAAGCTAATATCCAAAAGAACCCATGAATGTAGAGTTGACTAAATAGGAGACTATACTAGCATAACAATGTCAGTATTGGAGGATGGCTAAAGAAGTATTCTTATGACAGAAAAGTAAGATACAATAGATAAAATTTGGAGATCAGAACACAAAATTTTTCTGTAAAATCATAAAGACAAGAAGAAATTCTAATAGAGTGTTTTCTGTGAAGAAGCTAAAAGGGGAAATAATTACATCAACATAGAAAGTAGCAAGTGCATTTGAGGACTTCTACAAAACACTATTAGGTACTACACAGCAAGAAAGGATGCATGTGGCAAGTGCCTTGATCAGATCAAATAATGTGGTGTCAATGGAACAAAGAGTTAGCTTAGAAGCAGAATTTTCAAATGAAGAGATGAAGAAGGCTCTATGGGATATACTTGGGGACGAAGCACCCAGACCAGATGGTTTTGGTAGATAATTCTTCAAGGACAACTGGGATATAGTGGGGGAAGATATAGTAGGAGCAGTCTTGGAATTCTTTAAGAAAGGAATTAAGGATGCTCTCAGCCCTGAATAGTACAGTTATCACCCTAATACCAAAGGGAAGTCATGCTGCAACAGTTGGGGATTATAGACCTATAAGTAAATGGTGCATTACAACTATAATATAATATCCAAAATGCGATGCAATAGGCTAAAGCAAGTTTTGCCTAGTATTATTTCTCCTAACAAGAGTGCCTTTGTGGCTGGTAGAACAATCATACAAAATATATTGGTGTGTCAGAACTTGGTAAGGCTATAAAATAGGAAGAACTCAACCAAAAGTTGTTTGCTCAAGATAGACTTGAAGAAAGCATATGACTAAGTTGAATATGAATTTGTAGAAGAGTTGCTCCATGCATTGAACTTCCATAAGAAATTCATCATATGGGTAATGGCTTGCATCAGTACTCCAAGTTATACTAAATCTCAATCAGAACAACAACTTCATTCCTTTCTCTATGCCTTCTAGAGGTCCTACTATTAATCATCCAGCTTATGTTGATGATGTTGTTATCTTTAGCAGTAGAAGTAGCATTTATATTAAAATGATTATGAAGGTGATAAGGGATTATGAGGAGAGCTCTAGTCAGCTTGTTAATAGGGATAATAACTTCTTCCTAACAGCCCCTAAAACATGTGCCTCCAGGATCAATAGAATGAGACAATGCACATGTTTTCTTGACAAGGATTTTCCTGTTACTTACCTTGGATGCCCTCTGTATGTTGGTAGAAAGAAAATTGATTACTTTGATAATATGGTTCACAAGGTAATTAAAAAACTCAATGGTTGGCAGGGTAGCATGCTTTCTCTTGGAGGCAGAATGGTGTTAATCAAGAATGTTCTACACTCTCTGCCTAAATACACTCTCTCTGTTATGTCCCCTCCTAAAGCTACCTTTCATCTAATTGAAAAAGATTTTGCCAATTTTTTCTGGGGTAGTAGTGGGGATCAAAGAAAGTACCACTGAGGTCCTGGAAAAATCTTTGTTTTCCTGCAGATAAAGGAGTCATAGGCATAAGAAGAATGGAAGATATCAGTGAAGTATTAGCCACCAAAAGATGGTGGAAATTTAGAGCTATTCCTTCTCTATGTCCAACTTCATCAAACACAATTATTGCATTAGAGCTCACCCTACTACTAAATAATGTGCTCCTAGGAACTCACATTCATGGAAACATATGACCCACATTAAAAAAAATGCTAAAAATCACATGGTATGGCATGTTAAATCAAGTGATTGTAATTTTTAGTGGGATAATTGGACTCATAAAGGTCCTCTAGTAGCCCTAGTCCCTGTGACTAACAAAAGCCCTAAGATTCTAGTTAAGGATTTCATACAAAATGGGGAGTGGAATATTCACAAACTTAAGAGAATTCTACCAGAATCTTTGGTGCAGCATATTATTGAAATTCACATTGGGAAGAGGACAATTCCAAAAAAAATTGGGACTTGTTAGAGGATGGAAACTACTCTAACAAAACGGCTCTTGAAATGATCAGAACTAGCAAACCTAAAGACCTAATCTTAAGATAGGTATGGCATTCCTCTATTCCATTTAAAATTTCTTTTGTTACTTGGAGCTTGTGGAACAGAAAACTATCTTTTGATGATGTTATTGTCAACTTTCGAAAACCAATGATTTCTAGATGAACTGCTGCTCATTTCCCAAAAGTGAAACTATTCAACATGTTTTCATGGAAGGAGAGGCAGCTAGTTATATTTGGAAACTAATAGGTTCCCCATTAGGCATAACACAATCATGAGAGATTAGTTAGATTTACCATTAATAACTGGTGGCAGGTTAAGGCCTTGAACGATGTACATAAACTTGTACTACAAATCACTCCAAGTATTCATCTGCTGGACTATTTGGAAATAAAGATGCTCACATAAATACGGCAACCAAAAGAAGTTCAACTTATTCAAAATGGGCCAACAAGTTTGCTGGATAGTTGGAGCAGCTATATCCAAAGCCTCTCCGAGCTGCAAACTCTCTCTTCCCTGGAATAATCTCTGTGACAACCTAATAAAGCTACATCGTATCCCAAGGATCACCATAGTTCTCTGGAACAAACCTAAAGTAGGCACTTTCAAGCTAAATACTGATGGCAACTTCCTAAAGGCGAATAGCATGGCTGGAATGGGAGAGATTCTAAGGAATGATGATGGCGACATAGTTATAGCGGTCTCTATCCTTACTCAGTGCAGTAGCAACAACTATGTAGAAGCTCAAGTAGCTTGGTTTGGAGTAAATTGGTGTATTGAACATAGTTACACAAATTTTACTCTAGAATTAGACTCCATGATTATGACTAATATGATGAAGAAGAAGAGAGCTTATAACTACAAGATGAACAACATTATAGAGTACACTTCTCAGATGTTGGAGCAGGCTAATGTTAATATTATACAGTGCTATGGGGAGGCTAATCAAGTTGTGGATTCCCTTGCTAAACTTGCTGCTACATCAACAGAGGAATCCTATTACTTCTCCTTCCAACAGCTTCCAAAAAATGTCAAGGACCATATCAATTAGACAAATACCAAATGCCTAGCATCAAAACTAAGTGTGATAAGGCAAATGTGTTTGTTAGTTGGAATCTTTATTTTGGACTGGGTAAGAGATGCACAAAATCCCCCAGTTTTGTGAAGGATAACTTTTTATCCTTGTGTTGTATTTTGGAGGTTAAGGAAATATCCTTGTATTCCTTGCTTTATTGAAATACAACTTCCAACCAACTTGGGAAATTTTATATTAAAAAAAAGAATGGGGGAACATGGTAGGAAAAAGAGGACTCAGGCAGGGAGACCTCATATCACCACTGCTATTTGTCATTTGTGTGGTGGAGTACTTCAGCAGAATCATGACTTATGTAGCAACTAAAGCAGGATTTGAATTTCATACAAGATGAAAAGGCTGGAAGTTGAATCAGTTGTGTTTTGTTGAAATTCTACTTTGCAAAAGGAAAATTTCAAGTTGTACAGTTATCAACCTCCTCAGGATTCTGCATGGTACCGGAGGAAGCTATGTACTATCAAGAACAAATTCTACCCAGGATTTATTCAAAATGGAAGGATGAAAATAAATAATAGCTACACTGTGGAAAAAAGGGTATGACTGGAGAAGAGGAAAGGTAGAGCACTGAGAATACTCCTAAACACAGCTTCATATGTTGGCTGGTAAACGGTAATACACTAAAAACTTATTACACTTAACAGGCTGAACCTCTTTAACATCTGCCAAGATAAAATTTGCCTGCTGTGTGGGAATAACAGATGAATCCCTGGGGCATTTATTCTTTGAGTGCCACTACTCTAGAGTATGTCTTGATGCAATGCTTCAATGGATTGGATACAAAGTGATACTGACAGACATAAAAATGAATCTTGAAGAGGATTGGTAGAGTAATCAAAGGGAAAGAATGCAGATCATTCGTGATATCAATATAATTAGCTGCAATCGTATATGGAATATAGATGGCTAGGAATGAAGCTTTGTGGCAAAAAACCTAACAAAGTATGGAGTAACATGGTATGAATTAATTGTACAGATAATAACATGGTATAAATTAGATAACCTCGTACTTTCTAGGAATGTATTGCGGCTATTCAACTTGGGTTGGGATGTCTAGGGCTCTTTAATTCTCCGATCCGAAATATGCAAGCGGAAGGTTATATTTGTAAGTTTCTTTAAAAGTATTGCTACCAAATTGATGAAAAACTAGTATTACTTATTTAACTTTGTTGGGGTGATATTGGATACAAGAAGAAAAAGTTGAACTAGCTAGGAATTGAAGTCGGTTTGCAGTTTCATGCAAATTGAAAGGTGCAAGTACATTATTAACAAATATTGACTAAACTGATACATTAATATTAAATCTTCCGTGACCACTCCACAAGAAAGATCTATTAATTAATAATAATAAAAAGAAATACATTATTGAATAAGTATACGTTGTACTCTTTAAGTAAGTAGTAAATGTGTTATCAAAGTATCATTTGAAATTCTTGGTGTCTAATGAAGAGTCGCATAAAATCATCATTAATCTGCTGATCGAGTTCTGTTTTTACTGTTATTTTATTTCTTTCTTTGTCTATATATATATAATGAATCATCAATATCATTGTCCATCACTTGAATGTCTTAGGAACTCAAACACCAGCAGTAATAATCAGAACGTGAGATTTCCAGCATTGTTTCAGGCGTCATCCTCTCAAGCTCGCTTTGCTTCCACGTCGCAAAATTATTTCGATTTTGTGGGTCCGTGGCAAGCGGATAGTCCTCTCTTTTGTGGGCTTGTGATTTCATTCTCATGTAGAGCTTCATAGTAGCAACACAGTCATCATAGGGATCTTGGACTCCTGTTTGAATCTCATACCTACAGATACAGTATCCATGTTTTAGGATTTTATATGGTTAGATATAACATATTAAATTTGATGGTGTTACGTCAACATGATAGTATCAAAATTAGGCAGATTTGTTGGGTTCAAGTCTTAATTATCGTAAAAATAGCACGGGCCTGGTAATTGAAAAATAGCCAGCGCTTGCAAAGTTATTGAAAAATAGCCATTATTTTACTGCAATACGGAAAGTTACAGCATAATATACTGGAGATTGGTGCACCTGTGTATGAATTTCCAGCATATTATGCTGGAACTCCAACACGCAGAAAGTTCCAGCATAATATACTGGAGATTGGAGCACCTGTGTATGAACTTCCAGCATATTATGTTGGACCGCTATATTATACTGGAACTCCAATATATTATGCTGGAATATTTTTCAGATTTTAAACAGTGTTTTCGTTCACATTTATCTTTACATGAAAAGTAACTAAATTTCGATTACTTTTGAAACTGTGTTATTTTTCAATTACCACTTGTAAATGTGGCTATTTTTTAATTTCTCCCCCAATTATCGAAAGGAAATTCTATGTGCATCTTGGCTTATAAAAAAATCAAGTACACCTAAGGGGTATATTACAAATATAATTAAATAAATAAAAGTATATTTCTTAGTTGTTTAACTTTTTAGATAATTAAGATGGTCACACATTTCAACATATACTTGGCTATTTGCTACTAATATTAGTAGATTACAAGAGAAGCATTAAGATTTGCTTACTTACCCAAGGTAAGTTTTGGTCAAGTGCTTGAGTGAGTTGCTGAGCTTGCTTGTTTTCATCAATGGAGGGTAGTTTGCAGTATCCCTTCGCACAAAAAATGGTTGAAGAAACGTCAATCTCTATCGTAATGACTGGGAGGCATTTTGCATAATATGGTTGGATTTTAATTATATTCATTGGTAGTGTAAAAAGAATTTATAGCATTAGTATAATATATTTAACTAGTCAAGGAGGTTATATACTTACCATTGTTCTAGATTACAAATCAATGATTATTAAATAAAGTTACACTATTGTTTTTTTGGTTACTTGATTATGTAAATACCTTTTACACCTTTGGTTCATAAAATTTAAACTCGACCTTAATTTCGGTGGTAATTACATACATTAAAGTAACTAACCTGATCAGTATCGCTGGGTACTCCATGTCTAAACATTTAAGATCATGATCCAAACCATGACCAACAAGAATCCTAGCCCTTCCAGTTCTAGAACGAATCTGCCACACAGGTTCCCCATTACAAAGATAATCTTGAATCTTTCTTGATACTTGCTTCAATGGCATTGCATCCCTCAAATGTTCTGGCCTTATGCCTGTTGTTTCATACCTGAAAATACAACCAATATTCGTCTAGATTAATTTCCTGGGTCTATAAATTGGATTAGACCAAATTAACTTTTTAAAATAATTACCTGTAGTTAGTAACGGGAAGGTTTGGTGAGACGTAGGAGTGAAAGAGGATATTTTCATGCTCATCAATGAGGCAAACTCTTGCACAAAGATCCAAAGAACCATCGATGCCACCGCCTACCATTTTGCAGGCAAGAGCAACAACTCTTCCTCGGCTATTGTCAATCCTTAGGTTATCTTGGATTCCCAACTTAGCCATGCGATATAGCACACCCTGAAAATGAACCAATACAAACTATATGGATTAGACCAAACAATGGCCGGGGGTGTCAAATAGCTAGGCAGGATAGGTTACATGTTGATAACGCGTCGAAATCATACATATATTTCGAAACAATTTGAAAAGGCATACATTATTTGAGCGAGAGAGTTGACATGACTCCCTGTGAGCCCTGAGTGCATTTCGGCTAGGAAGGATTTTCAAACAAATGTCACATCCTACCTCCTTGAAAATCCTTTCACAATCTGGCTTTGGTAATGGCCCTGAAAATGTAATTTGGAGCAACGTACGGTTAATCATGTTAGAAAGTTAATTAGAGCAATGGGACTTGTTGCTTTAATTAATTAGGAAATATACCAATGAGATGCTCTCGCAAAGATTCAAAAGATCGAGTGTGCTTTTTGCAAACGCCACACATGGGTTCATGAACGGAATGATAAGATGTCCTCATGTGTTCAACTAGGTGCTCCTTTTTGTTGAACTGCCGATAGCATGCTGCACACTTGTTCCTATATATAATAGCCCCATGAATTTTTCAAGCTAGCGTTTTACATTCTATGCGTAAAAATTCACACAATTTTATCATTTATAAACAAGTAAATTTGGTAATCTCTAGTTAATTGTAATTAATTAACCTGCTATTACAAGGTAATATATATATATACATTGATAACGTAAACAATCTTTACGAGGTATATAACTTAATTAAATCTATTTGAGATACTTTTAAATACTACTGCCTATTATCATGAATGAAACTAATACTCCATATAAGGTATGAAAAAAGAATTAGTACCTGTGAGTGTCTGAAGAATCATATCTATGGTCCATGACTGTAGTAAGCGTAGGGGCTGTTTGGTTAATGCTTCAGAATTGAGCGTTGAGTAGAGAAGAGAGGGCTGAGAACACTTGAGAGAAAGGGGATCGGGCATCAAGCTATTTATACAGGTTATGGAAGACGAAACCTCTGGAAAAATTCTTGGTGCTAAGGCAGATTTGGAATAATCATCATTTTTGGAAAAATCATCATGTTCTTACGAAAAAAACAATGGACTAAATCTTACTTTAAGATTCGTAGGTATGATATCCAGATGGGCTAAATGTGAAATGTTTGTAGTAATCAAATACATCAGGTCCCACAATTGGGCTACTAGAATATTTGACAGCTCCATGTCCCAGAATCAGCAAAACCACTCATATCTAGCAAAAATAAATTTTCTTCCATTTAATTTTATATGACATGATTTGACCAGGCATGAAATTGAAGAAAACAAATGTATGCACATATAAAAGATACTTCTAGAACTTGTAATCGTAAACAATTTCATTACTATAAGAGCATACCATAAAGAATTTTGTAAAGTTTTAAAGTTCAATATCGTTTTCAAATATAATTAGGTATCATGTTTATTAAGACAAACTAAAAAACGAAGAGTGTCATAATTAATTGATATTGTAAACAATTTAAATTATAGTCGTTGTCTATGAAAAAGCTTTTACACGTTCAACATAATTAATTGATTCTAAAAGATCAGTTATCAAATTTTCTAAAGTTTTTACATGTTCAATATATATATATATAGTAAGAACTCTCTATAAATTTTCTTCGGAACTAATATTTTATGTTATAAGTAGTATTATATATGTTCTCTATAACAACATTTCATTATAGCATTCAAAAAATATCAGAACAGATAAATGAGGTTGTTATAGAAAGGATTGACTGTACTTGTGTGCAAATATATTTTAAAGAAAAGTTGAAGTCCGGAATTAATAACATGCATGCCGCTGTTATCTTGGATGGTTGTAAAGTTGCAGCAAATCAGGTTCTTGTGACAGACACTAATCTTATGCATGAAGTGAGAATAATGCTTTTACTGATTCATTTATCTTCACATAGTAATGGATTCTTCAAATTTTAATTTTCACGACGGAAATGACATGTTTCGGATGAATTTGGACCGTACGAGTTCTGTCACAAAGTCAAAATTAACTTTAATATAACTTGACAAAGATCAAAATGAGCATGCTGGGATAGTGGACAAGATTAAAAGGCCAGAAACAAAGCGCCGTTCGAATTGTGATAGATATGAGGAATTTAAGTTATATAAATCGTTTAATTAAGTCATGTTTACTTGTTATAGCGGGTAACTTATTTTGTATATTTTTAAGATTATCAATCCTACATTTATTGAGGCATACTTATAGATATATCTTTGATTTGATAGTATAAAAAATTCTTTATACCGGCGATATATATAACTTAAACTTATATATAAGAGGAGAATGAGGACGAAATGCATGTGGGAATTAGTGGACTGGAAGAGAGACCTAATATAAGTTGGAAGGGTTCATGCACGTTAGTGCACTTAATTAGGTAAGAATGGGACGTGTACTTTCAGCAAAAGCAATAGAGGCTGCAGATAAGGTATTCCTTCTGCTAATACCAGGTTATAATCTCTTCACCCAAAATCTTAATTTGCTGCTTCATGAGCTCTCAACTTTGTGTTGTTCAGCTGATAATTTAGTACTATAGATTTATCAGTTTGGAATGGATATAACTTATATTAACATACAGTAAAGGCAGATTTAGGATTTGAACCTTAGGGATTCGAGATTATATCATTTTAAGTTATTGGGTTCTAAATTAATAATTTGTATATATTCATTGAATTTCTTAATATAAATACATGGTTTAAACAAAAGCTATTGGGTTCGGCTACACCCGCAACTAAAACCGTGGCTCGCCTCTCCGTACAGTTTATCATGTAAAGAATTTTTATATTATTACTACTATATTCTGTTGTATTATCTTATTTTATAGGTTAATATAATAATTCTATTTATGGATCATTAATTGTAGTTATCTTTTATTTGAGTAATAGTGTAAAAAGAATTTTTACATTGCCTAAGTATGAAGAAATTAAAAAAGACCTTGATATCTTCACCCTAGCGCATGCAAGAAAACTAATTTATTTCATAATTTTCATGACGTAACACAAGTTTTACTTTAGGAATCGAAATAAAAGGTAAAATACTAATCACTCTGTAATTGAACCCACTAATTATCATCTTGGAGTATCATTTTTACCATGTTCAATTTGCAGAATGGGCATAATCAATCAATATTATATTAAATAAAACTATACTCTTGTGTACAGAAGTTTGATTGAAGCCGAAAATGGTTGAGTAACTGCATGAATTATTTGCCCAAACGCCACATTTTAACAATTTGAGTGGGAAAAAACTGCCTATATGCATCACCTTTTTGTAGTGACAAGGTTCCTTCCAAGTTCGTAGATATCATAATTAAACTTTTCCATCCTAAATTTATGGCCAGAAGATATATATTTAGTCATTCTGTCAACCGTTTAACATTTATTTCTCTAATAAATAGAAACCACTCTATTTATACTGTCATTCAACTCTATCTTTTTGACCAAAATGGGTCCCCCCTTAATATATTCGTATTTTATGGATGCTCCTACAAAAAAGATTGTAAATTTAGTGATTTACAGTTCTGTGTGAAGAATAATTCAGTAGATTTTAGAGAGTTGGGACCATCGCATGCATCCTTTCCCGTCTATTCTCGGCCTCCATTCTCAAGCCACAGAGATAGGACTTCTACATTCTCTTTTTTATTCTTTTTCTTTCTCTGCTGCAAATGATAAAAGCGGGAAAGAACTAGAAACAGTCTGAATTTACACTAAACTATACCAACTTGCTTGTCATGGTTAAATAATTAAATGAAGTAAAAATATATTAAATAAATCATGATTAAATAAGAAAAGCGTATGTGCAATGACATGGCATATTATATAGGAGTACTTAGTTTGGTGTTAATGCCAAGTATAGATAAGTTTTTTCTAGATCTTTTTTGAGCAGTATATTTACAGATTAACTTTTTAAAGTGACTATGTAAACTTATTTTATAAACAATATATACCATTATATTAGACAAGCTAAAAAATAACTACAGAAAACTCTCCATAATAAGTGGTTTGAAAAATAAAACAGGCAACCTGCTATACAAGTTAATTAAATCGATAGAGTAACAAAATTTTACACGCTGTTACTGTGTAATTAAGTTAAAATTGATTCTGTATTTGATTTTTAAGTATGCAATTTTCACACATGGCAGTCCCCGGGACATGCAATATTCTTTTTACAATCGTTTGGCTTTCTGTATCTTTTTAAACCGTAAATATGTAGTTAACTGGTTATATATAGTAGATTACTAACATTCTTATTTAAGTTATCAATCTCCAATTACTATTAACAATTATCTGCAGTTGACATTTACTAACACAATGCACAAGAAAGAAAAGAATCGACTCTAAGGGTATAAAATTAAAGTTAAAACAATACGGAGTACTATAATTCAAAATCTATTAATCTACGCGTCGCTGACCTTTATAGAGGGTAAAATATTCTAGGGCCGCTCGGGGGAAAGGACACTAGCAGTATATATGAACAAAATTTATGACAACCTGAACTGTAAAGTAGAAATGTTTTATTAGATGTCCAAATTTACGATCGTATTATAAAATTACATAGAAATGTAGCACTGTTTTAAGAAAGCTTTTAATTAAATACAGTAGTAATAGTGAAAATATATGGAGAAAGTAAGGGCAATGCCGCAATAATGGCTTCTAAATATAGTTGAGCCTTGTGAAGGGAAGAATCGTCTGAGTTTAATTGGTTGTGCATGTCTCCATAGATTAAGGAGAGGATGACTTTTTGTTCATTTTATTTATCTTCATTCGTTTTATCGATCAATTGCTTACTTTATGTAATTAAGAATGAGTTTCTATATGAGTTGTCAAGATCAAGACTAAGAAAAAACTAAAATGGGGGTAAATATTATGCACCACGTGTATTCAAGGGAAAATCTCGTCCTGGTGTCGGACTGTAGGTGAAAGATTTAATGGATATGAATATGCAAAGGAATCTTTATCAGTCATTTATAGATTTCCAAAAGGTTAAAAGTCAGAATAAACGCACAAAGACAAATAAAGGCGCACGCATGCACACGAATTGCAAACCACATATATAGTGAGATTGAAACTTCAAAAATTTGTCAAACAATAATAATAATAATAACACCCAGTGTATTTCTACAATATGGTCTTGGGAACGTAATGTGCATACAGACCTTACATCTATCTTGTAAAGGTAAAGAGAATATTTGCAATAGACCCTTAACTTAAAAAAAAATCAAAAATGGTTTGAAAAAACATACAACAGGTGAAGAAGAAACTTTTGTCAGGGCTTCGTTTTATTTTTATTGTAACAAAAGGATTATAACGTAGCAAAAAAGTTTGAAAGCATAGGATTCTTCAAACCTCAAAACGGTCAAAAGCCGAGCCAATAATCGAACGTGTAGTGGACGTAGATGTGGAGTAGAAGTGAATATTGAAAGGATATCCCTATCCACCACAGCTACTAACAGAACGCCACAACTTTTTTATTTTTCTCCGTAATCATCATCTTCTACTACTATATATGTAACGACCCGCCGGTCTTTTTGAGAGTTGTAGCCCCGTTTTCTTTTTTACTGCTTATTTTTATGCTTTACAGTTGTTATATGACTTGTTGGAATAGTTGATTCGGGTCCGGAGAGGTTTCAAAATGAATTGAGACACTTAGTCTCAAGGTTGGAAGCTTAAGTTGAAAATGTTGACCGGATGTTGACTTGTGTGCAAATGGCTCCAGAATAGAGTTTTGAGGTTTCTGTTAGTTTCGTTGGATAATTTTGGACTTAGGAGCGTGCTCGGATTGTAATTTGGAGGTCCGTAGTTGAATTAGGCTTGAAATGACGAAAATTGGAAATTTAAAAGTTTGACCGAGAGTGGACTTTGTGGTTACTGGGATCGGATTGGGGTTTCGGGAGTTGGAACAGGTCTGTGGTGTCATTTGTGACTTGTGCGCAAAATTTGGGGTCAATCGGACGTGATTTGATAGGTTTCGGGTTCGAATGTGGAAGTTAAAAGTTCAAAAGTTCATTAGGCTTGAATCGATGCGTGATTCGTGGTTTTAGCATTGTTTGATGTGATTTGATGGCTCGACTAAGTTTGTACGATATTTTGGGACTTGTTGGTATGTTTGGTTGATGTCCCGGTGGCCTCGGGTGGATTTCGTATGGTTATCAGAGTGGAATTGAACTTTGGAGATGGCTGAAGTCTGTTGATGCTATGGGTTCTGGTTTCCTTCTATGCGATCGCGAGGATATGTCCACGATCGCGAAGGGTCATTAAGGACTGTTGAATTTTTCTTCTTCGTGTTCGCATAGTGGGGGACATGATCCCGGAGGTTGTGAAGCTTGTGCTTCGCAAACGCATAAAGGGGATCACGTTCGTGTACAAGGAAGTGAGGTAGTGGGGTCACACGAAGTTGTTCTTCGCAATCGCGTGGGGATGTTCACGATCGTGTAGGTATGTGAATGAGTGAACCACATTCGCATGGAGTCAGTCTCGTTCGCAAAGGCCATTTTTGGGGGCAACTTTGTTTTGTTCTTCGTGATCGCACCGAACTTTCCGCGATCGCAAATATTAATAACTGGGCAGCAGTATTAAATTTCAAAAATGAGGGTTTGAACCCATTTTTCATATATTGAGCTATAGACCTCGGATTTAAATGATTCTTGAAGGGATTTTTAAGGAGTTGATTGGGGGTAAGTTATTCTAACTCAGTTTTAGTTGTATTACATGAATCCATCGTTATTTTTGCCATCTAATTAGTGATTGGAGTTGGAAATTTTGGGGAGAAATGGTGAAACTTCTTAGGCCGAATTTTGAGGATTTGAGTGGCATTTTGTTGTCGGATTTGATTAGACTTTATATGGTTTGACTCGTGGTGGAATGGGTGTTTGGATTTTATGACTTTTATCGGATTTTGAGACGTGGTCTTGGGGGTTGACTTTTGAGTTGGCTTTCTGACTTTTGACTAAGAACTTAGCATTTTTATATGAAATTGATTCCTTTAGCTCGTGTTGATTATATCGAATTGCTTATGGCTAGATTCGAGACGTTCGGAGGCCGATTCACGAGGTAAGGGCTTGCTAGTAGAGTAATTCGAGTTGCTTGAGGTAAGTATCATATTTAAACTCGATTGAGGCACCGGTTGCCTGAATTATTGTGATAGCCACGTGCTTTTGGGTGCACAAATGCGTGGGGATGATCCCATGTGCGGGCACCGAGATTGTATATTCATGTTTGGGTTGTGCCCGGGCTCATATAAGCCCAGAAATGATTGTTAAGCTTTGAGCTTCGATATCTAACATGTGGTAACAGCTTATGTGATCTAATTGAGCCAAGATGAGTCTACTTAGAGGTTTAATCCCTGATCAAACTTGATAAATGCTTTTCACTGATAAAATTGTCGTATTGAGCTACGATAGCATACTTTGCACATGCCTACACTTTAGCATGTTATTTACACAGTCCATGAATAGGAGAAGATCCATTATATGCCTATATACTTGCTTTATTGCTCCTGTATGATATTTTGGACCAGGGCTTGCGGCTATGTCGGGCGGATTATGTTATTGGCACGTGATTTGTCCGTGCAACACGTGAATTGTCTATGTGAACCCATGTATTATATTATTGGCATGTGAGTTGTCCGTGCAACACGTGAGTTGTCCGTGCGAATCCATATATTAATATTATTGACACGTGTGTTGTCCATGTCACACGTGAGTTGTCTGTGCAGATTCTATTGTTAGCACGTGAGTTGTCCGTGCAGCAAGTGAGTTGTCTGTGCAGTGTGTGGAACTTGTATTTTCTTGATCACTTATCTGATTTACGTGTTTCTTTCCTCTACATGCTATAATACTATTGAGCAGGGTATTTGAGAACCGGTGCACATGCACACACTGATATTCATATCACGAAGCCTTATGAGCTAGCTTTATATTTCGTACTATGTTAATAAAAAAGGACAGAATTGCACTGATTTAACTAGTGACCTCAACAAATTAAGCTTTTTTTACCTTGCCTTGTTTATTTGTGATACTTATTGAGTTGGTTGTAATCAAACTACAACCTGCACCTCATATGCAGGTCCAAGCATTTTCGGGCACGGCGGTTGTTGATCGAGAAGTTTTATCTGTTCGGAGATCATCAAGGCAGTTGCTTGAGCGTCTGCAGACCTTGACCCTCATTTCCCCTATCTTTTAGTTTTATGTATTTAGTCCTACTTTTCACACAATGTACCAGACTATGTCTTTATATATAGATGTTCATGTACTCGGTGACACCTAGATTATGGAGATTTTTCCGTATTTGGTTATGGCTTTTTATCCAGTTTATGAGAGTTTTAATTATTTAAAACTGCTTTAGTATATTGTTCATTTAAAAGTGTTAGAAATGTTTGGGATGTCGGCTTGCCTAGTACCATGATAGGTGTCATCACGACGGGTTGGTTTTGGGTCATGACAATATACAATTGTTGTTGCTTGTGCTACTTTTATCTTACAACAGAACAAAGCTCTCGTAATGTAAATAATTACTTTATCCGTTTCGTTTTCATCTTTCTTTCAGTTGAAGGTCTATCAGAAACAATCTCTCCACCTTCATAAGATAGTAATAAGGTCTGCGTACATAATATCTTCCCTAAACCCCACTTTGTGGGATTACAGTAGGTTTTTCATTGTTGTTATCGTACCCGTCTCATTTTATGTGACACAATTTGACCTATAATTTAGCACGGAGTTTAAAAAATTTGAAAATCCTTTGGAAAAGCAAAACACTAAGAAACAATAAAGTTTTTGGAACTCTTGGTCTAAAAAATTCTAGTATGATATTTCTGTAAATATAAAAATATATCACTAATAATTTAAAATGGAAGTTTAAAGTTAAATACTTTTTTAATTCAAAAATATATTATAGTATTAATTTTTAACAAGGTAAACAGAAAGTGTCACATAAAATGAAACAAAGTCATCAACAGTAAGGTAATACAATTGCTTATGATGGAATCTCTTCCGTCCAAAAACCATGGACTCCACGGTTTAAGGGTGGCAAGTGGGCCAGTTAGGCCTGGCAAGTCCTAGGCCCGCGAGCCCATATAGGTAGTGAGCCTAAACGGGTCTACCCGTTTAAGCCCGGGACTAGAAGGGGTGCAGGCCCAAGTGGGTCGGTTCAAGAAAGAAGACCGTTTGGGCCTGGGACCGGGTCCTAAGTGGGCCGGTTCAACCGGTCCTAAACGGACCCAACGACTACATTTAAAAAAAAACACAAAAAAAATCTGACTGTTACCCATTTAAAATCTAGTCGTTATTTCTACCAAAATAGTCGTTGGCTATTTATAAAATAGCTATTTAACCCCCCCAACTTTATTTTAACCCCAAACTTTTTATAATTATACTTTTTTCCTATTTTCAACTATAAATACCCCCTCATTCTTTCATTTTTCTTCACGAAATCATCAATATCTCTCAATCTCTCTCTAATTTTCTTCTAAAATTGGTTACTTTATTGTTGCAACTTAGGTGAAAAATTATGAAGTTGGTGAATCGAAGTATTCAAGTCTTCAGCGATAATTAATTTTCAACAAGTTGTTCGTCAATTCGGTAAACTCGTTCCAACTCTTTAGTTTTAATATTATAGTTTTGTTTGTTTTATTTACTTTGTATAATTATAATTAAGATGGCCTATTCCTTAAAAAATGTTTAGTAAAAATAAGGAAAAATCCAAGAGTGGTAAATCTTGTGGCCAATCTATTCCTCCTCTAATTTCCCGGGCTCCCCTACCCAAACCCCATACCCGCCCTCCACCTGCTCCTATTCTTGATAGTGATAATACTTTATTACAATTTACTGAGAGTCAATATGTGCATAATGTTGGAGGTGGTGAACACTTAGATAATGAATATATGAATTCTCTTTATGGTAATTCAACTATTGATGAAGAATATGAGCAGGAAATAGATTTAGATGAAACGCAACCGATGATGATACGCCCACTAGTCCTGTTGCTGAAGTTAACCCAACTAATCCAAATGATGCCCCGATTGACCCCCATGTTACTACCCCTACTTTTTCTAGACAACCTTCTAAACGGGCCGAAACATCTCTTGTTTGGCCATTTTTTATTCAAATAAGAGAAAAAATAAAGCTAAGTGTAAAACTTGTGGCAAAGAGTTAGCTTTTAAATATGTTGATCGGGGAAGGGGGAGACGGGAAGTTTGAGGAGACACATAATGATACACCCTCAAGATAAAGTTAAATATAATCAAATAAAAGTTGCGGCCGGGGTGAGGAGGGGGAGCAAGTCTACCTAGTCAGCCTGACCCTAGTACCAGGTCAAAGAAATTTCAACTAGGAATTAATACTATTATCGGTGGTATTTTATATTATGACCCAAGAAAAGATAGGGAAGAATTAGCAAAAATGGTTATTGTTATGTCCTTACCTTATAGTTTTCCTTCTAACCCTCACTTTGTGCATTATATTAGAAGAAATTTTAATCCTACTTATAAAGGATGGCCTCGCACAACCATAAAGAGCAATATTTATAAATATAAACATGAATATGAACAATATTGGCGCTATTTATTTATTCATATTAATTATCGTGTTGCTATTACTACTGATATTGGTAGAAGTGGAATGACTGCGATTATCTTACTGTTACAAGTCATTGGATTGATGAGGACTGGATAGTGGCAAAGCACATTATTGCTTATAGAATAATTAATTCACATCACACATGGCAGTTTATTTCTAGCACGGTTACGGATATTTGTAAATATTTTTGCATTATTGATAAAATAATATCAATTTCAATGGATAATGCTACTAGTAACACTAATGGTGTAGTCTTGCTTACCACTACACTAAATCCTGCATTTAGTAACATTTTTCATGTTAGATGTATGCGTCATATTTACCATTTAATTGTAGATGATTGTATGAGAATATTAAATGTTGAAATTGAAAAGGTTAAAATGGCTCTTCACTGGCTTTTTTATTCAAACCGTAGAAGTAGACTTAGAGAATATTTTAAAAGATGTGATGAATTTGGCCTAAGAGAAAGAAAGGTTCCTAAACCTTGTCCAACTAGATGGAATTACATGTATGAAAGTTTAGTTGTTGCATATGAATATAGAAACCCGATAAACTCAACGTTGAATGCTCATGTAAGTGATGATGATGAGCACCTTACAAATGCGGATTGGGCTAATATTAAAATGCTTGTAGATTTTTTAGAAATATTTCATGTTGCTACAAATGAGTTTTCTGGACAATATTATCCTAGTATTTCAAATTATTTAGTTTATCTTGCAGAACTTGTAAATTTGTTTGCTTATTTTTCAGAGAATGGAGAAATTTATGAAGAAGCTATTGATTCTATGAGAAAGAAATTTAAAAAATATTTTTTTTTCTTATTTCCCCTATTTATGGTGTTGCTGCCTTGTTAAATCCTACTATGAAATTAGGAGGTCCTCAATATTGACATACATCTATTTGTAATGGTTTAGCACTTGAAGATGAGGAGTTGTCTACACTTTTGGACGCAAAGAAATGCTCAAACTATAAAATAGTGCTTATCAAATTTCAATAGATAATGCTAGACCAAATGTTCCAACTCTTTCTTCTTCTAGTTCTTAATCATCTAAAAGAACTGCATGAGTAAGAGCACTTACTGCTTGGACCGAGTTCAGGGGTTCTCAAGGTTGTCCGACTAGTGATTGTTCACAACTAAATGAGCTTGAAGTTTATTTATCACAGGGACTTGAGGAAGTGAATCCTGACGGCTCATTTAATCTTTTGGAATGGTGGAAGGACAAAGAAAAATACTTTCCGATCCTTTCAAGGATGGCCCGAGACATTTTAACTATTCAAGCTTCAACAGTGGCATCGGAGAGCGCTTTCAGTCAAGCAAGACTTCAACTTGGTGATTATAGAGCGTCTATGAGGGAGAGCTTGGAAAAATCAGTACTTTTCAGAGACTGGATCCGTTCGGAACTAAAAAAATTTGGACTTGTTGAATCACAACCAGAGGTAGACGAAGCTTATGAAGAAATGCTAGCTGAACTTGGGAAGGATGCATCTTCGCTCGGAATCGGTGATGAACAAGCTTCTTTTCCGCCACCACCAATGGAAATTCCTCCGAACCTTAATGGATTTATGAAAGTTGTAAGAGACACCATGTAAAACTAATATCTAACTTATATTTTGGCACATCTTGATTAGTTTCATTTTCTTCTCAATGGTGGTATTAGCACCTTGGTTGTGCTCATTCCATTTGGGGGGGGGGAGGGGGGGGGGGGAAGACTAAGAAAGATTGGACCATATTTTGTTAATGTCATAATAATAAAAATTATAACGCATTCATTTGAATATCTTTTTACAATATTTTGTCTTTTAAATTTGAATTAAATTTTTTTAAGTCACAACTATATAATATAATTTATAAGAAATTGTCTTATATAAAAAAAAATTAAAAAAAAAGAAGCCAGGCCCACTTAGCCCTCCCCCCCCACACATATATATATATATATAAGCTATATAATTTACAAGAAATTGCCTTAGATAAAAAAATTTAAAAAAAATAGGCCAGACCCACTTAGGCCCGTTTAGGGCCGGGTCCGGTCCACTTAGTTCGGGACCATTAGTTCATGGTCCAGGTCCGGCTACATCAAAAAGCCCATGAAGCCCGGGCCCACACAGAACCAGCCCACGAGTCCTGTTTAGGCCCAGGTCCGGACCGTTTGCCACCCTTACCACGGTTACACCAAGATTAAATAATAATCCCTCCGTCTCAACTTGTTTGATGCAATTCAGATTTCGAGAGTCAAATTTCTGAATTTTGATCGTAAATTCGGACATAAAATCATTAAATTTTTTGAAATAATATTTATATATTATAAAAATTTATAAAAGTACTATAAGTCACAATAATTAATAACTTAAAATATCTAAAACGATTAAACAAATCATGATCAAAGAAAAATTCGTTTGATTATCGAAATCCGAACTACACGAACCAAATGGCAAGGGAGGGAGCATCGTTTTATTTCTAAAAAACTTAACAAATATATATATATATATGTAACGACTCGGCCGGTTGTTTTAAGAATTAACACCATGATCCCCTATTAACTGTTTTCCCGTGTTTCTTTCTGCTATTTTGATTTGCCGGGATGCTTGGTTTTGAGTTTCGGAGAGTTTTGGGGGTACTTAGTCCCTAAATGAGAGTTTAAGTTTTAGAAATTGGACTGTAGTCGAAGCAGTGTAAAAACGGCATCAAAATGGAATTTTGTTGGTTCCGTTAGCTCTATTGGGTGATTTCGGGCTTAGGGCTTGTTCGGATCGTGTTTTGGAGGCCCGTAGCTAATTTAGGCTTGAAATGCCCAAAAGTTGAATTTTTGAAATATCCGGTTCGATAGTGAGATTTTGATATCGGGGTCGAAATGTAATTCTGGAAGTTGGAGTAGCTCCGTAGTGTTGAATGTGACGTGTTTGCAAAATTTCGGGTCATTCGGACGAGGTTTGATAGACTTTTTGATCGAAAGCATAATTTTTGAGTTTTCGGAGTTCTTAGGCTTGAATACGATGTTAATTTGGTGTTTTGATGTTGTTTTGAGTGTTTCGAAGGTTGGAACAAGTTTGAATGATGTTATGGGATATGTTGGCATGTTTGATTGAGGTCCCGAGGGCCTCGGGTGAGTTTTGGGTGGTTAAACATACTAAATTCTTGTTTTGAAAGTTGCAGATATCTTCAGTTCTGTGTTGCAGAGATTTGGCCTTCGCGTTCACGAGAGGACACTCACGTTCGCGAAGGGATGTGGCGTGAGGCAGGAGAAATTTCCCTTCGCATTCACGATGTTGGTCCCGCATTCGCGAAGGGTATGGCTTAGTGTGCATCGCGAACGCGAGTCAGGTCTCGCGTTCGCGTAGAGTATTTGGGGCAGCTGGGATCCCAGGAGCTTCGTGCTTCACGTTTGCGTAAGTAGAGTCACGTTCATGAAGGCTTGGAGAGTTTGAGCATCACGTTCGCATGGAGGTGTTTGCATTTGCGAAAGAGGAGTTGAATTGGCTGGTGATTTTGTGCTTCGCAAACGCGACGTAGTGGCCGCATTCGCAAAGAAGGAAATGTCTGGGCAGAAACTTTTAAGTTCAAAAGCGAGGGTTTAGTCCATTTTTTCATAAACTCATTGGAGAGCTCGGGAATAGGTGAATTTGGAGAGAAATTTCAAAGGAGTAATTGAGGTAAGTATTCTTCACTTGTCTTAGGTTAAATTCCATAATCTAGTCTTGATTTTTATCATTTAATTTGAGAATTTGGGGTAAAAGTGGGGAAAAATGGAAGAAAATTGAAGAGTGGATTTTGATGATTTGGAGGGTCATTTGACGTCGGATTTGGATGAATTTAATATGGGTAGACTCGGGAGTGATTGGTCTTTATAGTTTTGTGAATTTTACCCAATTCTGAGATGTGGGCCCGAGGGCGTTTTGGTTATTTTTCCTAATTTTGCGTATTAGCTTAGATTTTTATTTGTGGAATCAGTTACTTGAAGTGTTATTTACAGTATGCATTTGATCTGAATAGATTTGGGCCATTTGGAGTCGAGTACTCGTGGCAAGAACATGGTTTCAGGTTGATTTTGAGCCGGTTCGAGGTAAGTGGCTTTCCTAACCTAGTGTGGGGGAATTCCCCTTAGGGTTTGATATTGTTGATATTTGAAATGACTTGTACGTAAGGTGACGAGTGCGTACTTGTGCTAATTGTTGAAAATCTAGTTTTCACTAAGTAATTAGAATTGTGTTTCTCCTCTTGTTATTACTACTTGTAATTTTAGCCTGTTGTTAGCTTAGGGAAGCATGTCTAAGTGATTTAATTGCTTTACTTGCTCAAACTACTTTACTTGAATTTTGTGCAACATGCTAAACTAGAATTACATGTTTGCCTTAATATGAAATTGACATTTGCTAAATATTTTTCATGTTGTTGCTGTGTATTTACATTTGGGACTACACATGTGGGATTTCGGTAGATCTCCCTTGTCTGTTTATTTGGGACTACGGATGTGGGATTCCGGTAGATCCCCCTTGTCTGTTTATTTGGGACTACGGATGTGGGATTCCGGTAGATCCCCCTGCACAGTTATATGGAACTACGGGACTGCACCCGGTAGATTCCCCTAGTACTAGATATTTACATTTGGGCTACGGATCGGCATTCTGGTAGATCCCCACACACTATGAGTTGGACTATGGGACGGTATCCCGGGAGATCTATTGGATATGTATATTTGGGACTACAGGACGGTATCCTGGAAGATCCCCGGTTGTTATCTCTGAGTTGAGTTGTACTCTTTTTCCGTGATTATTTGTCTCTATTATAAGTATTGTTGTTCCTCCTATTCTTTGTTATTTCTTACTGTTGCATTTAGTTATATTGTCTCATTTTATACTATTTTACCTTATATTTCATTTAATCTCAGTAGGGCTCTGACTTCTTCGTCACTACCCGATCGAGGTTAGGCTTGGCACTTACTGAGTACCGTTGTGGTGTACTCATGCCCCTTCTATGCATGTTTTTCATGTGCAGATCCAGGTACTTCGACTCAGTATTATCACCCTTGAGGCAAGGTGACTTTCCCAGAGACTTCGAGGTATATCTTCCGCATCCGCAGACCGAGGAGTCCCTTTCTATTCTCTTTTTAAGTATTAGCCCTTATGTACTTACTTTTGTTAGACATTCTGGAGTTAGAAACTTGTAGACATTCAAAGTCTTATGGTTTCATGAGATTCCAGGTTTTGGGAAATGTTGTTAGTTTTAAGAGTTGTATTGTATATGTCGAGTGACATCTTAAATACTGTTTCATTCGATTATTTTGGTTTTCAATTATTTCTTCTGCAAATTGCTATTTCCCGCATTTTTTAGGCTTACCTAGTCGTAGAGACTAGGTGCCGTCATGACAATTCACGGAGGGTGAACTGGGGTCATGACAAGTTGGTATTAGAGCTCTAGGTTCATAGGAGTCTTGAATCACAAGCCGGTTTATTAGAGTCTTGCGGATCGGTACAGAGACATCTGTACTTATCTAGGAGAGGCTATGTAACTGTTAGGAAAATTCCACTTCATTTGTCTTCCATGCCGTTCAAGATTCTTGTCATCACCTATTCTAAACCTCTGTCTTCTATTCTCTCTCAGATTGTGAGGCCACGTACTACCGGAGATGACCAGGCACCCGCACGAGCTACCACCGAGGAGCCACCAGCAGCTCCAGCCGGAGCCTAGGCACCTAATACACCTACTACTACTCCTCTAGCACTTCAAGAGACATTAGCACAATTCCTGAGCATGATTGGTACATTAGTTCAAGCGGGGTTGATTCAGGCTGTACCAACTACTTCACAGACTAGGGGAGGCGCCGCCCCCACTTCAGAGCAACAATTTCTCATTTGTTAGGTTCTAGGTGTCATGGCGACACAGCTTGTGGTCCTAGTTCAGTGGGTGGTGAGGACCTCTCACCGAGTAGAGGGCAGGTGGGTCTAGAAGAGAGAGGATAGACGAGGTCAGGAGAGAGAGTATAGGGAAGCTAGGAGACCTCGTAGACTGGAGAGACCCACTAGTCCTTACTTTGGAGGAAGAGTACGGCATGGTAGAGGTTTTGTGGGTCAGCCGGCTCGGTTTGCATCTCAGACTTCACATAGTGTTTCAGGTGTTCAGGGGTCTCAAAGTACCCTTACCGCACAGTTTCCACTTCCACGTCAGTCGCGAGGTTGTTTTGAGTATGGTGACATACGCCATGTGGTGAGGTATTGCCCCAGGCTTAGGAGGGGTTCACCTCCACAGACTTCTCAGCCACAGCGTGCCCCGTAGAGTTCTCAGGCTATGGTTACAGCACCAGTTGCTACCCCACCTACTCAACTAGCTAGAGGTAGAGGTCGGGGAGGTAAAGGTCACCCTAAGGGGGAGGCCAAGCCAGATACTATGCCTTTCCTGCCCATACCAAGGCTGTTGCCTCCGATTCTGTCATCACAAGTATTGTACTGGTTTATCACAAAGATGCATCGGTTCTATTCGATCTAGGCTCCACTTACTCTTATGTGTCTTCTTATTTTTCTCCACATTTGGGTATACCTCGGGATTCCTTGAGTTCCCTTTTTTATGTTTCTACTCCTGTGGGAGATTCTCTTGTTGTGGATCGCGTTTATCGGTCGTGTTTGGTTGCTCTTAGTGGTTTTGAGACCAGACTCGATTTATTGTTGCTCAGCATGGTAGATTTTGATATTATCTTGGGCATGGACTTGTTGTCACCCCATTATGCTATTCTTGATTGTCATGCCAAAACCGTGACGTTGGCTATGCCAGGTATACCGCGTGTTGAGTGGAAGGGTGATTTAGATCACACTCCCAGTAGAGTTTATTTCTTTCCTTAAGGCTCAGCGAATGGTTGAGAAGGGGTATGACACGTATCTAGCTTATGTGAGAAATGTCAGTATTGATACCCCTACAGTTGATTCAGTCCCAATAGTATGGGATTTTCCTGATGTGTTTCCAGCTAATCTTCCGAGCATGTCACCCGATAGAGATATTGATTTTGGCATTGATCTGTTGCCGGACACTCAGCCCATTTCTATCCCTCTGTATCGTATGGCCCCTCCTGAGTTGAAGGAGTTGAAGGATCAGTTACAGGAATTGCTTGATAAGGGTTTTAATCCGCCTAGTGTATCACCTTGGGGTGCTCCTGTCTTGTTTGTGAAGAAAAAGGATTGTTCTATGCATATGTGTATTGATTATTGCCAGTTGAACAAAGTTACAGTGAAGAACTGTTATCTCTTGCCTTGTATTGATGATCTATTTGATCAGCTTCAGGGCGCATGTGTGTTTTCTAAGATTGACTTGTGCTTAGGTTACCATCAGTTGAAGATTCGGGAGCCAGATATCCCGAAGACTATTTTTAGGACTCGGTATGGTCATTATGAGTTTCTTGTTATGTCATTTAAGCTGACCAATGCCCCAACAACCTTCATGCATTTGATGCATAGTGTGTTCCATCTGTATCTTGACTCGTTCGTCATTGTCTTTATTGATAATATTCTGGTGTATTCCCGTAGTCGGGAAGATCATGAGCAGCACCTGAGGACAGTGCTCCAGACTTTGAGGGAAAAGAAGTTATATGCTAGATTCTCGAAATGTGAGTTTTGGTTAGATTCTGTGGCATTCTTAGGCCACGTGGTATCGAGTTGGGGTATTCAGGTGGATCCGAAGAAAGTAGAGGCAATGTAGAGTTGGCCCAGACCATCTTCAGCTATAGAGATCTGCAGTTTTCTTGGCTTGGCGGTTTACTACCATCATTTTGTTGAGGGGGTTTTCATCGATTGCAGTCCCTATGATCAGGTAAACCTAGAAGGGTGCTCCGTTCCAGTAGACGGAAGAGTGTGAGGCGAGCTTTTAGAAGCTCAAGATAGCTTTGACTACAACCCTAGTTTTGATATTGCCTATAGGTTTGGGGTCTTATACTGTCTATTGTGATGCCTCGAGGATTGGCCTTGGAGTGGTTTTGATGCAGGATGGTAGGGTGATTGCCTACACGTCCAGACAGTTGAAGGTGCATGAGAATAATTATCCTGTCTATGATCTCAAGTTAGCTGTCATTGTTCACGCCCTGAAGATCTGGCAACATTATTTGTACGGTGTTCCTTATGAGATTTATACTGATCATCGAAGCTTGTAGCACCTGTTCGAGCAAAAGGATCTATATTTATGCCAGAGGAGGTGGTTAGAGTTGCTGAAGGACTATGATATCACTATTTTGTATCACCCGAGCAAGGCTAATATGGTGGCTAATGCTTTGAGTCGGCGGGTAGAGAGTTTGGGGAGTTTGGCTTATTTATCAATAGTAGAGAGGCCCATGGCAATGGATGTTCAGGCTTTAGCCAGCCAGTTTGTGAGATTGGATCTTTCGGAGCCCAGTCGGGTTCTAGCTTGTATGGTTTCTCGGTCTTCCTTATTTGATCTTATTAGGGAGCATCAGTTTGATGACCCTCATTTGCTTGTCCTCAAGGATAAGGTTCAGCACGGTGATGCCAGAGATATGACTATTGGTGATGATGGGGTATTGAGGATGCAAGGTCGAATTTGTGTACCCAATGTTGATGGGCTTCGGGGAGTTGATTTTAGAGGAGGCCCACAGTTCGCGGTATTCCATTCATCCGGGTGCCGCAAAGATGTACCAGGATTTGAGGAAGCACTATTGATGGAGGCGAAAGAAGAAAGATATAGTTGGGTTTGTAGCTCGGTGCCTCAACAATCAGCAAGTGAAGTATGAGCACCAGAGATCGGGTGGGTTGCTTCAGCAGATAGAGATTCCGGAGTGGAAGTGGGAGCGGATCACCATGGACTTTGTAGTTGGTTTCCCACGGTCTTTGAGGAAGTTCGATGCCATTTGGGTGATTGTGGATTGGCTGACCAAGTCACGCATTTTATTCCTATGTGTACTACCTATTCTTCGGAGCATCTGGCGGAGATTTATATCTTGGAGATTGTTCGTCTACATGGTATTCCAGTTTCCATCATTTTAGATAGGGGTACTCAGTTCACATCACGGTTCTGGAGGGCCGTTCAGCATGAGTTGGGTACTCGGGTGGAGTTGACTACATCATTTCACCCTCAAACGGACGGACAGTTCAAGCACACTATTCGGATTCTTGAGGATATTCTCTGTGCGTGTGTGATTAAGTTTGGAGGGTCTTGGGATTAGTTCTTGCCACTAGCGGAGTTTGCTTATAACAACAGCTATCAGTCCAGCATTCAAATGGCACCGTATGAGGCTTTATATGGTAGGCGGTGTAGATCCCCGGTGGGTTAGTTTAAGCCGGGTGAGGCCAGATTATTGGTCATAGACTTGGTTCATGATGCTTTGGAGAAGGTTAAGGTGATTCAGGATAGACTCCGTACAGCCCAGTCCATATAGAAAAGTTATGCGGACCGAAAGGTTCGTGATGTTTTCTATATGGTTGGAGAACGGGTTCTGCTTCGAGTTTCACCTATGAAGGGTGTTATGAGATTTGGGAAGAAAGGAAAGTTGAGTCCGAGGTTTATCGGTCCTTTTGAGATATTGAGACGTGTTGGGGAGGTTGCTTATGATCTTGCCTTACCTCCTAGCTTGGTAGGAGTTCATCCGGTATTTCATGTTTCGATACTCCAGAGGTATCACGGGGATCCGTCGCACATATTGGATTTCAGTTCAGTTCAGTTGGAGAAGGATCTATCTTATGTTGAGGAGCCAGTGGCAATATTGGACATGTAGGTTCGAAAGCTGAGATCAAAGAATATTGCATCAATGAAGGTTCACTGGCGGGTTCAACCGTTCAAGGAGGCGACCTGGGAGGCCGAGCAAGATATGTGCAGTTGTTATCCTCATCTTTTCACTACTTCAGGTATGTCTCTATGCTCGTTCGAGGACGAACGAATGTTTAAGTGTGGGAGGATGTAACGACACGGATGGTCGTTTTAAGAATTAATGCCCCGATCCCCTATTAACTACTTTTCCCGTGTTTGTTTCTGCTATATTGATTTACCGGGATGCTTGGTTTTGAGTTTCGGAGAGTTTTGGGGCACTTAGTCCCTAAATGAGAGTTTAAGTTTTAGAAATTGGACCGTAGTCGGAGCAATATGAAGACGGCCTCTGAATAGAATTTTGTTGGTTTTGTTAGCTTTATTGGGTGATTTCGGGGTTAGGGGCGTGTTCGGATCGTGTTTTGGAGGTCTGTAGCTAATTTAGGCTTGAAATGCCAAAAAGTTGAATTTTTGAAATTTTCGGTTCGATAATGAGATTTTGATATCGGGGTCGGAATGAAATTCCGGAAGTTGGAGTATCCTTGTAGTGTTGAATGTGATGTGCTTGCAAAATTTCAGGTCATTCGGACGTGGTTTGATAAACCTTTTGATCGAAAGCGTAATTTGAGAGTTTTCGGAGTTCATAGGCTTGAATCCGATGTTAATTTGGTGTTTTGATGTTGTTTTGAGTGTTTCGAAGGTTGAAACAAGTTTGAATGATGTTATGGGATATGTTGGCATGTTTGGTTGAGGTCTCGAGGGACTCGGGTGAGTTTCGAGTGGTTAAACGGATCAAATTCTTATTTTGAAAGTTGCAGATTTCTTCAGTTCTGTGTTGCAGAGAATTGGCCTTCGCGTTCGCGAGAGGACACTTGCATTCGCGAAGGGATGTGGCGTGAGGCAGGAGAAATTACCCTTCGCGTTCGCGATATTGGTCCCGCGTTCGTGGAGGGTATGGCTTAGTATGCATCGCGAACACGAGTCAGGTCTCGCGTTCGCATAGAGTATTTGGGGAAGCTCGGATCCCAGGAGCTTCGTGCTTCCCGTTTATGTAGGTTGAGTCGCGTTCGCGAAGGCTTGGAGATTTTGAGCATCGCGTTCGCAAGGAGGTGTTCGCGTTCGTGAAAGAGGAGTTGAATTGGTCGGTGAGTTTGTGCTTCACGAACGCGACGTAGTGGCCGCGTTCGCGAAGAAGGAAATGTTTGGGCAGAAACTTTAAGTTCAAAAACGAGGGTTTAGTCCATTTTTTTCATAAACTCATTGGAGAGCTCGGGAAGAGGTCAATTTGGAGAGGAATTTCAAAGGAATAATTGGGGTAAGTATTCTTCACTTGTCTTGGGTTAAAGTCCATAATCTAGTATTGATTCTTATCATTTAATTTGAGAATTTGAGGTAATATTGGGGGAAAATGGAAGAAAATTAGAGAGTGGATTTTGATGATTTGGAGGGCCATTTGACGTCGTATTTGGATGAATTTGATATGGTTAGACTCGGGAGTGATTGGGCTTTATAGTTTTGTGAATTTTACCCGATTCCATGATGTGGGCCCGAGGGGCGTTTTGGTCATTTTTCCTAATTTCGCGTATTAGCTTAGATTTTATTTTTGGAATCAGTTACTTGAAGTGTTATTTACATTATGCAATTGAATTGAATAGATTTGAGTCATTTGGAGTCTAGTACTCGTGGCAAGAACGTGGTTTCAGGTTGATTTTGAGCCGGTTCGAGGTAAGTGGCTTGCCTAACCTTGTGTGAGGGACTTCCCCTTAGGGTTTGATATTGTTGATATTTGAAATGCCTTGTACGTGAGGTGATGAGTGCGTACTTGTGCTAATTGTTGAAAATCCGATTTTCACAAAGTAATTAGAATTGTGTTTCTCCTCTTGTTATTATTACTTGTAATTTTAGCCTGTTGTTAACTTAGGAAAATGTGTCTAAGTGATTTAATTGCTTTATTTGCTCAAATTATTTTACCTGAATTCTGTGCAGCATGCTAAGCTAGAATTACCTGTTTGCCTTAATATGAAATTGACATTTGCTGAATATTTTTTATGTTGCTGTTGTGTATTTACATTTGTGACTACGGATGTGGGATTCCGGTAGATCCTCCTTGTCTGTTTATTTGGGACAACGGATGTGTGATTCCGGTAGATCCCCTTTGTCTGTTTAGTTGGGACTACGAATGTGGGATTCCGGTAGATTCCCCTGCACAGTTATATGTTACTACGGTACTGCACCCGGTAGATTCCCCCAGTACTAGGTATTTACATTTGGGACAACGGGTCGGGATTCTGGTAGATCCCCGCGCACTATGAGTTGGTCTACGGGACGGTATCCCGGGAGATCTATTGGATATGTATATTTGGGACTACAGGACGGTATCCTGGAAGATCCCCGGTTGTTATCTCTGAGTTGAGTTGTACTCTTTTTCCGTGATTATTTGTCTCTATTATAGGTACTGTTGTTCCTTCTATTTTGTGTTATTTCTTACTGTTGCATTTAGTTATATTGTCTCATTTTATACTGTTTTACCTTATATTTCATTTAATCTCAGTAGGGCTCTGACTTTCCTCGTCACTACCCGACCGAGGTTAGGCTTGGCACTTACTGAGTACCGTTGTGGTGTACTCATGCCCCTTCTGCGTATGTTTTTCATGTGCAGATCCAGGTACTTCGACTCAGTCTTATCACCCTTGAGGAAAGACGACTTTCCCAGAGACTTCAAGGTATATCTATCGCGTCCGCGGACCGAGGAGTCCCTTTCTATTCTCTCTTTAAGTATTAGCTCTTCTGTGCTTACTTTTGTTAGACATTCTGGAGTTAGAAACTTGTAGACATTCAAAAGCTTGTAGTTTCATGAGATTTCGGGTTTTGGAAAATGTGGTTAGTTACGAGAGTTGTATTGTATATGCCGAGCGACATCTTAAATGCTGTTTCATTCGGTTATTTTGGTTTTCAATTATTTCTTCCGCAAATTGTTATTTTCCGCAGTTGTTAGGCTTACCTAGTCGTAGAGACTAGGTGTCGTCACGACAGTTCACGGAGGGCGAACTGGGGTCGTGACAATATATATATAATTTACAAGAAAGACCGTTTGCCACCCTTACCATGGTTACACAAAGATTAAATAATACTCCCTCCGTATCAACTTGTTTGATGCATTTCAGATTTCGAGAGTCAAATTTCTTAATTTTGATCGTGAATTCGGACATAAAATCTTTAAATTTTTTGAAATAATATTTATATATTTGAAAAGTTTATAAAAGTATACTATAAATCACAATAATTGATAACTTAAAATATCTAAAACGATTGAACAAATCATGATAAAAAAAATTTGTTTGATTCTCAAAATCCAAACTGCATGAGCCAAATGGCAAGGGAGGGAGCATCGTTTTATTTCTAAAAAACTTAACAAATAAAAGGGGGGCGGGGGAGGGAAAAGTTGGCTGATTTAATTAAACAATTAAAAGTTGAGAGATGGACTTATAAGATACAATTAAATTGGACCATGCATGCTGAGTCATGAATAACAACGTGCGCGAAGAAGTAAGAGATGGAACTCCAACGAGAGTTGCCAAACAAATTGGGACGATAGAGTTAGTGATTTTTTAAATGTTAGGCGACCTTCAATGAGAGTTGCCAAACAAAAGCAGGCTGCCCTAACTATATCAGCGAGGTCCAACCGTTCAAAAAAGAAATGATGATTTTTGAATACATTTTGAACACGGGTGAGGAAAACAACAAAGAATTACAAATTGAAGATTTTACAAGCTTGGAAAAGAAGGGACAAGATTTTAATTCCTACTACATTCTATTTTATCATTATATAAGCATTATCATTTGTAATATCATCACAGAGTATGTTATAAACTCTGTGATGATCATTGAATATTTGGTATTCTCCTGTTCTTATTTTTTACATGCTTGTTAGTAGGTGAGGCCTTTTCTTTGTCTCAATAGGATTAGTAAGGTAAGGTTTAGCCCGGTTAGTGTTGCCTTGGTCCTATGCCTTTGAAAAAATATCCACACGGCTATGAGATTATATGCCCTCGTGAGACTTTGCCGGCAGCTACACCATGAATCCTCTACATGAGGCTGCCATCATAAGGCAATGTGAGGCGCAGAGGAGTGATTATATAGCCAAGGCATATGGGTAACAATACCGGTACTATTGTCCCCTTATTTGTACTTTTTCTAATTATTGTATTTTTCTTTTCTTTTATTAAAAAAAAAAAGAAAAGAAAAAGAGATGGAACTCTGGCCATGGCTTTTCAACCTCAATTCCTTTGTCTTTTTGCATATGTGACAACTTTATCATTCAAAGGTTCGAAAAGTATCGCCAAAAAGAAAAAAACAGTCTAAAGTTTGACTATGCTTATTGCCCACATCATTATCGGATCATCGGATGTGGTTTGTGTGTATATAATATCCTAGTTTCTTGCTTCTACAAACTCATGTCAAACTGGTAAATAACAAAAAAAATAGAACCCTTCTTGCAGACCAGGAGATGCATTTAAGGCGATCCTGCCGAATATAAATTAATTTGTGGGAACCTCATTAATTTATTTCACTTTTATTCAACTAATCTAGTTACATTTCTTCTTCTTCCCTTTTGCGTATTTTAGTCATTGGTTATCATATCATCATATCATATCATACTATATTATAAGTACGAGGCTCCAAGTTAAAAATTGAATTACTTTAATACCCATCAAAAATTAATTGACCAATTTGTCCTTCGCTATTGAAAATTATTAAAACTAAGTGATGGTGAACATAGTAAATTGGAATCATGTTACCAAATGTAAATTGTTGCTACAGTGAATGGAGTCATAAAGAGTCTATGATGTCTTTTCATCTTCTACCTTAGCTACCTAACCGAATGATCTATTTCGTTTGTAACAGTTATGAGTTGCCAAATTAAATTGATAATAATTTCTCTTATATGCAGAAGAAAATAAAGATAGCTCAGTGAATTGTGATGAACAATCAGCTTATATATATAACACCATCATAAGAAATAATAGAGGAAAGTATTACAATTGCATTTTTAACAAGTAAGTTCCTTTTCTCCTTTTGTCACTTCCGATAAGTATTCAAAAGATGTATATTATACTACCCTCTTTTATTCCTTCACTCTTAGGAAGACGTGATGTTGCCGTCAAATACATATGTAATATGATTAATTTGCATACTTAACGTTCAAAGTCTGTATATACTTATATTTTACTTGAAATAAGATAAGTGATTTATGTGTTTAAGGCTATTTTTCAATTATTGTTTATTATATCAAACTCTTTTTTCTTTGTTCGAGATTTGTGCTTGTATCGTCATCTTTTCTCCCTAACTTTACCTTTTCGTTATTTTATTCCTTGGTTTTTACTAGCTTTTTTGTTTTTTTAGAATGATGGGCATTTGGTAGAAGAAAATCATAAATATGTGATCAAATCTGTATTGAAATATAATTTGTTGCAAAGAGGTATATATGTGTGTAGAAATTAATTTATATCTATCGAGGTTTTTATTTCTAGATTAAAGAAAACTATTTTGAAAATGAAGATTTGAGAAGTAGATACTTCAATTTTATTAATCGTATATTTTAAAATCAACTTTACATATTCTGAAATAACATAAAAGATTGAATATACAATTATTTATAAATTTATGTGAAGATGGTATTAGAATGTGTGGAAGTTATAATTTATCATAATTGCACGATTAATGCGCCTAAGAATTTTTCTTTTTAGTTTTTCTTGGCGATATTAATATTTTTTATATACATCTCTTATTGGTACTTATCTTTTGGGACATTATTTTGCTCAATATTATTCTTTGTAGATAATGGAGTATTATTGAGTGATTTTGATGCTTTAGAAAACATCATTAAATCTGGAAGATTAGTCAATCGTTATATGATCTTGAAGGAATAATATTAAATTTTATTTGATTCTATTTTTGTTAATGTTATAGGCACTTATAAATTTATTTCTTATTGACAACTTTTTTTAATAATTCACACAGGGTAAAATGTTAAATTCACGTACACAGAGTGAATTAGAAATTACATAAATGCCAAGAGTTCTTGTCATAACAGATTAATCAAAACGTCAGAATAAAATATACACTAGTAACGTCATCTAAAAGGAAGTATTAGTTGAGCTATTACTGTACCAGTAACATCAAAATTAATTTCATTCAACATATCAACGTAACTAAATATAGTTGTTAAAATATAGTTACTTACGACATCTAATTATTTTTGTGTTCAAATTTCATGTTACACGTCTCATATATTTTAATATTATTTTAAAAAAATTATACTTATTGATATGGATTACACGTGCGTTCGTATCGAGAAACTAGTTATTAAATAAACATAAATACATTTCTAAAACTATAATATTTCCCATACCCGAATGGAGGACTGTAGATCTTTATTTATTTATTTATTTATTTAAATGTAACGAGATTATTACCACACCAATGGAGGACAAAGATTTTTTAATTTAACGAGATAACAAATCGATTTTACTAACTTAGATATTGTTGCTAGCCACAACGAACAATAAAAAAAGGAAATACAAATTGAAGTTCAATCAAATGACATTGAAAACTTATCTATTAGTAATGTGAATAGAATATTACAAACGACATTGATTTGGCCTCCAAAGATTGCATGATATCATATCATACTAAATCCCTTATCCGTCTCCGAATAGTTAAGTAGATGCAACTATTCCACTTTGACAAAGATATTCCTCCTATCCTTTTATATGATTGCTAGTCATACGATTAAGATCATTAAAGAATTGGAACAACCACCAACCTAAATAAGAAGCAGAACCACCATAACCATTCGCAAGAACAAAAGTAGAGAACATTTTTCCATGTATAAAATGTCTAACCAGTTAAAACTGTCTAAACAAGCAGTTAAAATGCAAAGGAATAGCACAAAATTCCTCTGCTATGTAGCAGCAGAGACTACTTCTCAAAAGCTATGAAATGACAACTAGAACAAAGAAATGACACTACAACATTTTGCCCAAGGGTCTCAATTCCCTTGGCATGCCATCGAAATTCCCAGAATTCACATCAGATTGAAGTAATGGTCTCTTCCCAACTTTCCAGTGTATGCCTTCTGCCAAGTGCTCCTTAGTTGGGGTCAGCATTACAAAGTTTGGATCAGCCCTTTGATAGCTGCAATTTCAAAGATATCAAGCATTAAGAAACTCTTTAAGCGAGTAATGGGCTACAGAGATCCTATGAATTGTTTTTGGGCCAAAAATCAGGATTTCAAGATTTTGGTCCAGGACAGTTAAGACTTAAGACATATTAAAATCTAGTAGACGGGATAAATTATCCGGCCTTGCCATCAAAGGATATTCTTAGCCAGCTTTGGTAGCTTGCTGGCTGTAGAACTGGGATCATATACTAATCACAAACGATAACTGAAAGATAACCAACCTTCCTTCTCTAATATTGTCAACACGAATGCCAAATCCAAAGGCTGTTGCTCCTTTGGTACGATCTCTAGTAGCTGTCAACCAATATAAACTGATTCTCAGAAACTAAATCTTCAAAGAAAGATTAGGCACATAAAACATATAATTGCACAGGTTAGGTTTTAAGTTGGGAATATCCATCATCAGCCATTGAGGCTCAACGCTTATGATCTACGCCTCTTAATATGAAGATAGAAGGCCTGGGGGATGGGAGACTCCATTTGTTTTATCAACAGTTGGCAAAGAAATCCAACAGAAACTATTTTTTTCCATATCACTTTAGCAAACATTGTGACACTGCGATAAACTAAATAACTTACAACAGTGAAATAAATGAACTGTTTGATTATGTTATATGTCTGGCATATCTCTATTACCTGAAACATTGAAAGTGAAGGAAGGTTTCCACCATGACTTAAACGCCAATGCTAAAGATGAGCTTAGAGGCCCGACCTTCCCCTGTGGCGGTGTAACCTTTGCAGTTATTATCCTTTATTTCAGTTAGTACGTGCAAATGAGCAAAAGATTTAAAAGGTGCTTACCTTAAGCAAGAAATTTTTATTAGCTTGCCAAGATGCAGCAACTTGAAAGGTGGAATCTTGGATGCTGCTTGGAGCTTTCTCATCATTAACCCTACCGCAAAAGTTCACAACCAAGTCAGATCCTACCCTACTCTGGTCAGCCTACAGCTTAATATACTATCTTGGAATACCTCGTCTGCAACTCAAATCCAAAGTCAATATAGTTAGTAATTCCAACTACTTCATCTTCTTCTAGTGGATTTTTCACCTGTCATTACATGAATTACTTGTATTAACACTACTTTAACGAAACACAGAAAGCTTCCATAAGAATAATGACAAATGCAATTCTCAAAAAAAGAATAATGCCAAGAGCACTAAATCAAAACAAGGAATTCTGATCCCAAGACATATTGTTCTATTTTTCCAAATTAGATGTCATAAATACATCTCAAGCAAAAGCTATTTAAATTATAAAGAACTTTCATCTTCTCTGTATTTTTCACTGCGATACCCTTTCTGATTTGATTAGTGATGTGGCCTCTATGGTTTTCCTGAGTACTTCTTTTGCTTTCCAGATTTGGCTATTGCACACAAATCCTGAAGAATTGAACTATACATACTTTCTGCAGTGGCAGATAATTCAATATATGAGGCCTCAACTAAAACTGAGGAATAGTTAAAAGTAACCAAATGTTATATTACACCGGCAATTATACAGCTTCAAATCCATGGATACCATTGATACATTTGGTGCACATTTCCTCCTTGACAAATCAACACAAAAAAGACTTATCAACTTTCAAGACCAAGAGAACGCCTTTATGTACCAAATGGGGCATAATAACAGATTAATTACAACAAATATCTAAATCGAAAATAAAAGGAAGCTAGTGCAACAGAATTCTTGTGAATCGTTCAGCAAAATTGCACTTTCACTATCATACACTGCTGATTTTAACAAACATTACTGCCAGAATAAGTTGAACTTGAGCAACTTCAAAAGGCATATACAAACAGTGATGCTAAACATGTTGAATGGCATTTGCAATTTTTAAAATTCTGATTTCCTCAAGGAAGAGAAGCATACCCTTCTTTGAACCACCACATGTTGATAGAATGAAGCAATAAACTGCAGTAAAAGAGTAGGCAATATTAGAGATTTACCACAGGTACAAATTACAGGCATGCAATCTAAGACAGTAGCAAATGCATAACCAGCAAGTATAACAACCTAGCCCATAAAACTTCACGAAGTATTCTCCTTTTCCAGCCAAAAATCAGTTTAGAATTACAGGCTCAAATGTCAATAGCAACAAATGAGAACTGGGGTTTTGCAGTAGTAAAGAAATTAGCACACAAGAGATCTTAACTCGCCACAGGTAGAAGAAAATACATCAAACCTGTGAATTTTTAGCAAGCTCAAGACCAAAATTGAAGGATGGGCTCAAAGGGCTGCCTGATCCCACTCCATAGCCAATGGCACAGCTCCAATTTTCTAAGTTCTTATACTTTGCGCCATTTGTGTTTCCAACTATCAAAAGTAAACAGAACCAATAAAGATAATATCCCATATGAATTTTGATAACGGAGTGCATGATAAGATACTTGTTCTTCCTCTCAATCTGCCAGACATACAGAAACCATATATGGACACATTTTAAGTTATTTCCCTCCTGTTCTCTCTCTCACTCGCTCTGCACGCGTGCGTTGCTGGGTTACGAAACAATTTATAAACTGTAAAAGAACATTTTGACTAGATACCCAAGCTTTCTCCCTATAAAACATTGTAATAAGCTTAAAGCACTTCCTCCGTGTGAAGTAGCCAAGCATGTTCACTACAGATGGATTCCTTCCAAAGGATCACAGACATGCATTACACATCTTACTCTTCTGGGAGACCAAGGTCTCATATATGATGCATATTCTGGAAGAATAAGACAAACTGGTAGTACGTAGCGCAGGATAAACAAAACTGTGATGGATCTTTTGCACAAGAACAATTATTTTCTTCTTCTCTTCTTTTTGTTGGAAGGAGTAAATTTCCTAACAAGGAATATACATTGTTTACTGGAGAATATGTAATGAATATTTCTTTACCAAGGAAACTAAATGAGTGAGTAGTATCCACGAAAATTACACTGTGATTCATACTGCACCCCTGTGGTTAACCTTCCCATCTTGCTTATGAGCCATGCGCTTTTGGGAACATCATCTCCCACTGCACCAACATGAGAATTAGTCCATTTATGAATTAAATAAGAACAAATAAAAAATAATTCCATTCGCAGCTGCTTTAAAAGAAATGTCTGGACCAGAAAACTTCGCAAACCACAAGTTCAGGCAAGAAAAGTTAGCTAATCATTGCATGTCACGTACAAGAGAAAGGCATAAGAGTAGCTCCAACTGAGAGATTTGATGAGCCATATCTCAAACCCATGATTCCATAATCTTTTGAAGATACTCTGGACATTCAAAATGATCATGTCAGAAATGCAAGTTCACAAGTCTAGACAAACACGTGAGTCCCGGTCTATAACAAAATCTAACTAACCTATTTTTTAAAAGTACTGGGAAAATGCCAAAAGCTCCAAACCCAAATTTAGGGTAGAATGCACATGATCTCATAAGCAGGATCCTAGCAAAACAAGAAAACAATGGTAGTTTGTTTTCACTTAAAAAGGAAATGAACTTCTAAAGGAAAGGATTGCGCCTTACGGATCATCATTTGATACGAAAAGGTCGACAAAGGTATGTGGATCCTCAACATCACTGGGACACAATCACCAAGAATTTAACCGCATGTGAGAATCACATTATGGAGATAATAAATCAGCAAGGAGACAAAAGAATTGACAAAAAAAGGTCATAATACCTTTGCCAACGAAATTGTGCATTTCCTACAATTTTCTCTTCAGGTTTGTTGTCAAGTGGGCCTTCAACCTGAGAAGGCTAAGGAAAAACTTTTTTCTTGTCAAACTAGCCCGTCATTGAGCCAAGGAAAATGCTGAAAACATACCCAACCATTTATCCATAGCCAACTCTGTTGAAAACACTAGACCGGCCTAAGGTTATATTTTCACAAGAGACGCTACTGTTGATGATCAAGTTTGAGACGTACGATCATGACAGTGCATAAATAACTCAAGAAGGTGAATTTGACACCATACTGCCTTGACCAGTAGTGAAGGATGCAGAATAATGGCACAGGTGCAGCCACCTACTGCGGCAGCTCGACGTATTTAATTATATATAAGTTAAACAATTTTGAACGATATATCTGTGCTAAGTTAGAAATATTGTCACAAAGGAGTAATGAACGTTATGGTGCTCCACACCCACTAACTACAACAACAACAACAACAACCACCCAATAATAATCCCACTAGTGGGGTCTGGGGATGGTAGAGTGTACGCAAACCTTACCCCTACCCATGAGGGTAAAGAGGCTGTTTCCGGGAGACCCTCGGCTCAAAAACGAGAGATCTGTAACAACAGCAGAAAACATACAAATAAGATCAGCACCGTAAGTGACAACAAATAAGTGGGAAGGACAATAATTGGCAATAATAAAAATTGAAAAACTATAAAATAAAAGTAAAGAAATTAATAATAATAATAAACAAAAGGTAGAAAGTGTGATGGAACAATAACCGCTAGCAGTCCTATATAAAACACTATCAGACTAGCCAGAACAACGAAGAAAAACGCTCAACTACCCTCTAACCTACAACCCTAATGCTCGACCTCCACATCTCCCTATCCAGGGCCATATCTTCGGAAATCTGAAGTTGCGTCATGTCTTGCCTTATCACCTCGCCCCAATATTTCTTAGGTCACCCTCTACCTCTCCTTGTCTCCACACCCACTAACTAAAAATCATAAATCTGTCGTCTCTGTAGAGAATCAGAATCACAAAGCTTTGAATTGACCAGAAGAAACCTATTTAAGTAGAAGCTGCTCTTCATAGTCAATTATGGAGTAAGAAATTTCCCATTTTTTTCCTGAATTATGCCTGCAGGCACATTACAAAAACTAAGAGAGTGAGTAGGACAGAGAAGTCCTAGAATATAAAGTATACTACACAACTAACATAATCAAATTAAATATGCCTGCAGATGGATACAGTTGCAATCAAATCAACGTGTGGATCATCAATTGGCTTAAGCATAATCCTGGTGCTGAAGTGCCTAGCTTCCTCGAAATAATCCTCAAAAAGGCATCTCAATGCCAGTTTCCCAAATAACATGTTATACGATGATTCTAGCATCCTACATTGCAAAAAGACCAATATAACTACATCTTAATGAAAAGCAAAGATACTACGAATAGATATTTATAACAAGTAACCAGCTTGTGATTGCTAGATTTGTTCTATTTAAGTATATAAAATTCTCTTGTCTCCTCAGAACCGAAAAGAAGCTGGAATTATGAGGTCTAATTATTTAATTTTCACGCGTCAGATATTAATTTCTTAATTTTTTTTAAAAGTCCAAAGAGCATAAACTAGCCACGGAGCTTGGATACGGTTTCCCAATCGGAGATCCAAGGATCACATAAACTATTTCCCCATGGCATTCAATGTGTATTCCTAAATAATCTCATATATCAATTATTCAACCATTTCATTTTACCAAGTTCAATATTAGCTAGATTAGTTAACATTTATCTCTTTCGATGCAACAACAAGATCTTATGTGTAACAAGAGGTTTTGTTGGTTTGTTAATTGGTCATATTCAATATAATTTTTGAAATTCACAAAACCACTCTTCAAGATGTTTTTTCAACATTAATTTTCAAAAACATGTAAGATTTGGAGGTATATATGTTTCATCTTTCATTCCTAAGATAATCAAAAGTCTCCACAAAAAAAAATATCTAAGCAAAATTTCTTGCACAAATCTTTTCTCCAAAAAGAACTTTCAAAATTTTCCTATTTTAACAGAACACGTGCAAGAAAAATACTCAAAAGAAAAAGAAGCTCGACTTTCCGATAAAATGATAATAATAATCAACAGATGGAGTACTTATTTTAAATTAAAGCTTTCATAATGACGAAATGACATCAAACAAAGTAAATTGTGGGAATTGAGCATTGAGGTTTAAAAAACCGGACCTTGTACGGGCGGAGAGAGGAGGAAAATCGAAGAGCGGCGGAACTAACACCATAGGCGGTGGAGGTTCTGCGGCGGCCGACCACAAGTTCCCCATCACTCACTCTTTTTCCCACTTAATTAATTATTCTAAACTGAACAAAAGAAGGAACCCTGTCGATGTGATGAAATACGAATGAAGGTGTGAATTGAACAACAGAAAAAGGAGGTTAGGCAAATACCGAAACCTCCGAACCCTTTCCCCGGGCATTTCTCTTCCTTACCGCGACTCTTTCAACCTTTCAAATGGCGCCGATTTAGTGACGTGGCATCTGAGTTAACTAACACGTCATAGAAGGGTCCCACAACTAAATCTTCAGTTTTTAATGCACTACATTTTTTTTCACATGTCACGTTTTCCTATTCGTTTTCTGAAAATAGTCTAACTTTTTTGTATTTAAAAATAATTTAATTTTTTATTTTTACTTTATTCTTAATAGTATGCTTTTATTATCACAAAATTTTATAATGATTAAGATCATAAGTTATTAAAAAAAAATTAATATATAAACTTACAAGAACCATTACATAAATTAAAAGGAAGGGAAGACTGTTAAGAATTGATTTTCGTTTGATGGGTTTAGTTTCTAGATTTTCATTTGCTCGATTTGGTCAATTGATTATCTCGGGGTAGTGAATTGAAGCAACAAAAGAAATGTTTAGTCTTATTACTGAAATTTTGTTTAATTAAGAGAGCTTTTAAATGAAAAATGGGGAGGGGAGTGCAAGTGGGAAATTAACAAAGCTGAAAAATGTTACTTCCTCTATCTCGTGTTATGCGAGGTTCTTTCCTGTATTTTCTCTTCCAAAATCAATAATACGTATATTTTTATATTTAAAAAAATATTCAACTTTAAATTTCTTATCTTATCATTAATGAGATTATTAGCTACACAATATGACTTGTTTTAGTACAGATATCAAAAGTCTTTATCATTTTAAAATTTCACGTCCAATTAAATATTACCACATAAATGGATTGAGGAAGTATTATAAATTTACTGATTATTTGTCTTAAATTGTTAATTCATGTCGCTTTTAGAAATGGCATGACAAAGAGTTACTAAGAGATGATTGTGATCAATACTTTAAAATCTTCTTTGGAAGACGTTACGACTCAAAGAGGTAATTTGAAGAAAACTTTGATGAAATAGAGATTATTTATCTTGTTGATGTTTGCAAAGTTGAAAAACTAGAGGAGAAAATTCCTAAATAGAGGAGGATTTCATTTTAATTTTATGGGTGTTGCTCATTTGATTTCTTGCTAAGGATGACGAAATGAAAGTTTGTCGTTATTTAAAGTGCTTTATCGGCATAGTTTTATTTTTGGATAATATTTTGAACAATTTGTACTGGCCAAAACGAAACGAATTGCATGATAACTTTGTCCCATATTTCGAATAGTTGAGGATTATTTTTGGTTGTTTTCGCTTCTATTAAGACTACAACAATAAAGTATTAAACTATTGTCACGATCCGGATTTTTTACCTTCGGGAGTCGTGATAGCACCTATTAATGTGAGCTAGGCAAGCCGACTGTTTGAACCAATTACCTTTTTACCCATTTTATATTCTTTAACAATTATAAAGCAATAACGAGTAGACAGCGAAAATTACAAATAGCGGAAGAAATACAATAAACTATCTGAAATATGTATCTAATACAACTGTTTGAGCCTCGACTACCAAGAATTTGTATCATAGTTTCACAGACGATCTAAGAATACTACATACAAAGTCTGAAAAATAAAAGATACATTGTTTCTGAACTAAGTAAATGAAACAGGAGTAAAAGGATAGAGGGAGACGCCAGGGCTTGCGGACGCCTGCAAGACTATCTTGGATCTCCGCGTGGATTGAAGGCAGCCACCCAATCTACGGTCCAAAAGTTGTTGCTGCGGGATCTGCACATAGTGTAGAGTGGAGTATTAGCACAACCGACCCCATGTGCTGGTAAGTGCCTAGTCTAACCTCAGTGAAGTAGTGACGAGGCTAGGACCAGACTACCAAATAAACCCGTGCAATTTAACTATATGCAGCGGAAAAGAAGAACACTAATATACAGTCAAGTATGGGAGGGGAAACATGTTGCGGGGAACTATTAACTTAGAATAGAAAGACAACAGGTAATTAAAAGAAACAACATATCTCAGATATCAACAAAGAACCAGGAATCAATAAGTGCACGGCATCACCCTTCGTGCTTTTACTCTCGTTCTCACCAAAGCAATCAAGTAATGAAAATGTGCACGACATCACCCTTCATGCTTTTACTCTCGTCCTCACCATATAATCAATATATTCGGCACGGAATTGTACATCGTGCGGCACGGCACCACCCTTCGTGTTTTACACTCTTTCCTCACAAATCATACACGGCATCACCCTTCGTGCTTTAACACTCTCTCACCAAACAATACACGGCATCACCCTTCATGCTTTAACACTCTTCCTCACCCAAACAACAATCACAAATAATAGGACAAAGGAGTAAATGAAATTACAATAAGAATCCCGGCAAGGGAACAATAGTTTAACAATCAAGTCCCGGTAAGGGAACAACATCATAAGAAGCATCAACATCCCGGCTAGGGAGATAACATTAAAAGCAACAATATCCCGACAATGGAAATAATATACTGATTCTCTTCTCTTTTTCACTTTTACTTCACAACTTGAGTCAATGCTCTAAAAGGTTCAATTACCACTTATACTTTCACATTTCATTATACAACTTGAGCCACACTCCTCAAAGTTCAAATGTCACAAACTCACAATTACTTCCACAAACTTTGACTAACAATAGAAATTATCACCAAAGCATGAATAATACAACGAAATTATAATAATCACAATATAAGACTTACGGGCATGCTTGACACCAACGTATAGATACTCATCACCATGCCTATACGTCGTACTCAACAAATACCACATAGCAAATAGGACTCGACTCCTAATCCCTCAAGCTAAGGTTAGACCAAACACTTACCTCAATGCCACAAACACAATTCAAGTCTCTACTATCGCTTTACCTCTTGATTCCACCACCAATTCGCTCGTATCTAGCCACAAGTTACTTAATTACATCAGTAAATGCTAAATGAGTCAATTCTAATGCATGAAAATGAGTTTTCTAAAGTTTTACCCAAAAAGTCAAAAATCGCCCACAAGCCCACATGGTCAAAACCCGAGGTTTGAACTAAAACCCGATTACCCATTCCCCCACGAACCCAAATATATAATTTATTTTGAAATCGGACCTCAAATCAAGGTCCAAATCCCCAATTTTTGAAAAACCTAGGTTTTACCCAAAACACCCAATTTCCCCCATGAAAATCATTGATTTTGAGTTGAAATCATGTGAAAAGATGTTAATGATTGAAGAAAATGAGTTAAAATTGACTTACAATCGATTTGGAAGAATAGTTGTCTTTGAAAAATCACCCAAGAGTGTTTTGATTTTGAAAGAGTGAAAAATGGTTGAAATGCGTCTAAGTTATGAATTTACAGGTTGCATATATCGCAATTGCGACCCAACCCAGACTCTGCTAAGCTCGCATTTGCAAAGCAACTTTCGCATTTGCGAAGTCGGATTTGCGAACATCCTGTCGCATTTGCGAAGACAGGCCCAAATGGGGAGCTATCGCATTTGCGAAGAAAAATCTCGCATTTGCGAGGAAGGGCTGGCCTGAGCTGTTTTGCATTTGCGACTCAACCCTTGCATTTGCGAACTCGCATTTGCGAGCCAGGCTTCGCATTTGCAGGCCTGCAATAGAACAACTGAAACCTGCAATTTCCCAAGTCCAAAAATCCACCCCATGGCCTATCCAAAACTCACCCGAGCCCTCGGGGCTCCAAACCAAACATGCACACCAACCTAAAAATACCATACGGACTCGTTCGTGCATTCAAATCACTAAAATAATATCAACAACTATGAATTTAGCATCAAAATCATGAAATTTCTTAAGAACTTCAAAAATTTTAATTTTCTCAAATACGGTCCGATTCAAATCATTTCAAGTCTGTTTCTTACCAAATTTCCCAGGTTCAACTCAAATTATATATAAGACCTGTACCGGGCTCCGGAACCAAAAATACGGGCCCAATACCATCAAACTTTAAACACATTTCACTTACAAAAACTCATAAATATTCCAGAAAATAATTTTCTTCAAAAATTCATTTCTCGGGCTTGGAACCTCGGAATTCGATTCTGGGCATTCGCCCAAGTCCCATATTTTCCTACGGACCCTCCAGAATCGTCAAATCACGGGTCCGAGTCCGTTTACTCAAAATGTTGACTGAAGTCAACTTGAATCCATTTTAAAGTCAAAATTCATTATTTTTCACAGATTTTCACATAATGGCTTTCCGGCTATGCACCTGGACTGTGCACGCAAATTGAGGTGATGCCAAAAGAGGTTTTTAAGGCCTCGGAGCGTAGAATTTACTTTTAAAACAAGTAAAGGTCATCACATTCTCCACCTCTAAAATAACTGTTCGTCCTCGAACGGACAGAAGAAGGAAGTACCTGAGTCGAGGAAAAGATGGGGATAACAGCTCCGCATATCGGACTCGGACTCCCAGGTTGATGCCTCAGCAGGCTGACCTCTCCACTGAACACAAACAAAAGGAAAACTCTTCAATCTCAACTGACGCACATGTCGGTCTAGAATAGCTACCGGCTCCTCCTCATAGGACAAGTCCTTGTCCAACTGGACAGTGCTGAAATCTAACACGTAGGATGGATCGCCGTGATATTTCCGAAACATGAACGCATGAAACACTGGATGTATGGCTGATAATCTCGGCGGCAACGTAAGTCTGTAAACCACCTCTCTCACTCGATCAAGAATCTCAAACGGGCCAATGAACCTAGGGCTAAGCTTGCCCTTCTTCCCAAATCTCATCATACCCTTCATAGGCGACACTCGAAGCAATACCCGCTCACCAACCATGAATGCCAAATCACGAACCTTGCGGTCGGCATAACTCTTTTGCCTGGACTGAGCTATACGAAGCCTATCCTGAATAATCCTGACCTTGTCCAAGGCATCCTGAACTAGATCCGTACCCAACAACCGAGCCTCTCCTAGCTTAAACCATCCAACTGCCGACCGGCACTGCCTACCATACAAAGTCTCATAAGGAGCCATCTGGATACTTGACTGGTAGCTGTTGTTGTAGGAAAACTCTGCTAAAGGCAAAAACTGATCCCACGAGCCTCCAAAGTCAATGACACAAGCTCAGAGCATATCCTCCAAAATCTGAATGGTCCGCTCGGACTGCCCATCCGTCTGAGGATGAAATGTTGTGCTCAACTCAACTCGTGTGCCCAACTCTCGCTGAACCGCTCTCCAGAAATGTGAGGTAATCTCGTACCTCGATCCGAAATGATAGACTTGGGCACACCATGAAGACGAACAATCTCCCAAATATAGATCTCATCTAACCTCTCGGAAGAGTAGGAGACTGCCACAGGAATGAAATGTGCTGACTTGGTCAGCTTATCAACAATAACCACACTGCATCGAACTTCTTCTGAGTCCGTGGGAGTCCAACAACGAAGTCCATAGTGATACGCTCCCACTTCCACTCAGGAATCTCAATCTTCTGGAACAAACCACCAGGTCTCTGATGCTCGTACTTCACCTGCTGACAATTCAAACACTAAGCCACATATGTAACGATGTCCTTCTTTATTCTTCTCCACCAATAATGCTGCCGTAAATCCTGATACATCTTCGTAGCACCCAGATGAATACAGTACCGTGAACTATGGGCCTCCTCTAAAATCAACTCTCGAAGCCCATCCACATTAGGCACACAAACGTGACCCTGCAATCTCAAAACTCCATCATCTCCTAAGGTAACCTGCTTGGAACCTCCATGATGCATCGTCTCTCTAAGGACACACAAATGAGGATCATCATACTGCCGATCTCGGATACGCTCCAATAAAGAAGAACGAGTGACTATGCAAGCTAACATACGGCTAGGCTCAGAAACATCCATACTCACGAACTGATTGGCCAAAGCCTGAACATCCAAAGCAAGCGGTCTCTCACTGATCGGAATATAAGCAAGACTGCCCATACTGGCTGACTTCCTACTCAAAGCATCAGCCACCACATTGGCCTTTCCCGGATGATATAAGATGGTGATATCATAGTCCTTTAATAGCTCTAACCACCTTCTCTGCCTCAAATTTAGCTCCTTCTTCTTGAACAAATATTGCAGACTCTTGTGATCCCTGAACCTTACATGCCACGCCATACAGATAATGCCTCCAAATCTTCAATGCGTGAACGATGGCTGCTAACTCCAAGTCATGAACGGGAAAGTTCTTCTCATAAATCTTCAACTGCCGTGAAGCATATGCAATGACCTTTCCATCCTGCATCAACATCGCACCAAGTCCAATATGAGATGCATCACAATAAATTGTATAAGGCCCTGAACCTGCGGGCAAAACCAACACCGGTGCCATGGTCAGAGCTGTCTTGAGCTTCTAAAAGCTCGCCTCACACTCGTCCGACCATCTGAACTGGTCACCCTTCTAGGTCAACCTGGTCATCGGGGCGGCGATAGATGAAAACCCTTCCACAAACCGACGATAGTAGCCTACCAATCCCAAGAAACTCCAGATCTCTGTAGCTGATGCTGGTCTGGGCCAGTTCTTGACTACCTCAATCTTCTTCGGATCAACCTGAATAGCCTCTGCCGATACAACGTGACCCAGGAATGCAACTGAACTCAACCAGAACTCACACTTCGAAAACTTAGCATACAACTGACTATCCCTCAAAGTCTAAAGAACCACTCTAAGATGTTGCTCGTGCTCCTCCCAGCTACGGGAATAGATCAAAATATCATCAATGAAGACAATAACGAGCGAATCCAAGTAAGGCCTGAACACTCGATTCATCAAATCCATAAAAGTTGTTGGGGCATTTGTCAACCCGAATGACATCACTAAGAACTCATAAAGCCCGTACCGAGTGCGGAAAGCTATCTTAGGGATATCAGATGCCCTAATCCTCAACTGATGGTAGCTAGATCGCAAGTCAATCTTCGAAAATACCTTGGCACCCTGAAACTGATCAAACAAATCATCAATCCTCGACAATGGATACTTATTCTTGATTGTAACCTTGTTCAACTACCGGTAATTAATACACATTCTCATCGATCCGTCCTTCTTCTTAACAAACAACACCGGCGCACCCCAAGGCGAAACACTTGGTCTAATGAAACCTTTTTCAAGCAAGTCTTGCAACTGCTCCTTCAACTTTTTCAACTCAGGAGGGGCCATACGGTACGGTGGAATAGAAATGGGCTGGGTGCCGGACCAAATCAATGCAGAAGTCAATATCCCTATTGGGTGGCATACCCGACAGGTCTGAAGGAAATACCTCAAGAAACTCACGAACAACAGGCACAGAATAAATAGAAGGAACCTCAGCACTAGAATCACGAACATAGGCCAAATAGGCTAAACACCCCTTCTCGGCCATGCGCCGAGCCTTCATATATGAGATAACACTACGAGCAGAATGACCAGGAGTCTCTCTCCATTCTAAACGAGGTAAACCCAGGAAGGCTAAGGTCACAGTCTTGGCATGATAGTCCAAGATAGCGTGATAAGGTGATAACCAGTCCATCCCTAATATGACATCGAAATCAACCATGTCCAGAAGAAGCAAATCTACACAAGTCTCAAGACCTCCAATCACAACTACACATGAATGATAGACTCGATCTACCACAATAGAATCACCCATCGGTGTAGACACATAAACAGGAGCATGTGAGCATGTAATTTTTGCCCTATATATGAATAATTCCCAAAATCCCAAACAAAATAATTTTTCTTTATTTTTACCATTTTTTGTGCGTTTTGGTGTCATCTTTTGATAGTTGTTGCATTTTTATTTTTGTGCGTGTTTATTTTTATAAAATACAAAAATACGCATTTATTTTGCATTTAGGATTTAATTTTATACTTTAGTATTAATTAGGGGTCAATTTGTTTTAGAATAGGATATGAAGAAGACGACAAAAATAGTTCACTTTAACGTTTTATTATGTTAATTGTGAGACAGTCGCAAATGGTTATCAAGTTAATTTTAGGCATTAATTGGTTGTAGCTTAATTGTTAGTTTACTTTGTAAAAAATCAGAAAATAAATACAAAATAGATACAAGATTGCAAAAAGAAAATTGAAAATACAATGAAAAGTGGTTTGTTTGGGATTTAAATTTGGGCCATTTCTACATATACTCCTTTGGCCCAAATGCATCAAAAATCACCCCGTTTCAGCCCAACCTCAATCCCTACCTGGTCCGCCTCCTTTAAAATGAAACGACGTCATTTCAGGGCCTCTGGATCAGGACTGTTGGATCTTATCAATCCAACGGTCCGGAACTAATGAGGTTCCCAGTATATAAGTGTCCAAACCGTCCCCCCCAACCCGCATTTCCATCGTCTTCTTCACCCTACCCCTTCTCCCCTAACCCTAATCCGCGCCGCCCTAAAAATCCTTGCCGGCGGTGAACGTGAACTATGCCGTTCACCCTGAAATTAACACCATGGGTTACCCTCACCCTCCTCTTGCTACTACACCCGATGGTTTGCCTCGAATAAGGCCGGAACTCTTCGAATCTTGATTTGAAGTTTTCCGGCCAGTTGATAGTTTGTCCAACTCGGCCCAAATTCACACCCTACAACCCCCAGCCCTTCCTTAGCACCAATCTGTGGTTGTTCTCTTTCAAATCACCCTGAAACGACCCAAATCTTAGATCTAAGAATTGCGGACCAAACCTTAAAAACAAATCCTTTTGATTTCGAACCGTAGTACCCTTAACCATGTGTTCTTGTGTAAGAACACATGGTTAGGGGTGTTACGCGTCAAAAATCTGAAAGGATTCAGATGTTATGACTGGCCGGACCCCCTTTCTGCATTTGTGAGTTTTTCTTTTCTTTTTTTTACTGCTTCCTTAGCTCGCATGATTAAAATTTTATTTGCAATCGTTGTTTCATTATTGTTCTGTTAATCTTATGGTTCAATTATGACAGTTAGATTCTGTTAATTACTGTTGACTCTGAGTTTGTTAATTGGTTGAATGAGTATAAGTTTTGGTTTAGGAATTAGTTTAAGTTCTTTTAATGATAATCGTGGTGGCTTAAGTTCAGTTTAATTTCATTTTTAGTTTGATTGAGTTGGTTAATTGAATGTAATTGGGGCAGTCAGTCTGTTTAGTTGGTTTCTGTTTGTTAGTTGATTAATCTTAGCTGGTTTCTGATTGTTAGCTATTTGATTTTAGTTATTTTCAGACTGGGTTAGGGTATTGGGTTTAGTCATTAAGGATAAGGGTAGGGTCAATGATTCTGAAGGGCTTTCAGGGGTAATCTGGGTATGGAAAAGGGTAGTTTTGATAGGAATAGTAATATCAAGGTATAGAGAGGGGTAGTATGGGTATTGTATGAGTAGAGGAATGCTTTAGGACCTTCTAGAATGGGTTTCAAGTGTAAATCTTAATAAGTACACTGTAGTTACTTGTTTAACAAGATAAAAATATAGGGACCAAAGTGAAAATAGAGGGGGACTAATTAGAAAAATCAGAACTTAGTTTATTCTCTTTGGGATTGCCTATAAAAGGGCATTAGATGCCTTGGAAAAGGGGCTGCTCTTAGTTCTTCTGCCTGGATCCCTAAGCCTTAACTTGAGCATTTATTTCTTTACTAGCATTTCAATTCTGAAGTTATTCAAAAATAAAACATAGAAATATGGAAATCTGAAATAGTTTCAAAGTCTCATTACTGGATTTGAACTTCAGCTGAAGGGACATGGGGTATGTTTGACGGATCTGTGGGAATTGGCTCACATTTCTGATTTTCGAAGTACTTTGTCTGTGTTTCTGTGATATCACATTGCTAGGTTTGTTGTTGTTGTTGTTCCAAGTACCTGAATCCTCACCTTTTCTCTATTTTCACATTCCAGTTCCAGGTACATTTCCCTGAATCTCAACGATGTATGTTCGTTGAAGTTGAAATGAGGTATCTCAAGGCCTGTTATTCAACTGAAAGTAGCCTGCATCTTTAATGATAGTAGTAGTATAGTTTCCTGTTGTGTAATTGGCAGAATGTGTATGACTAAAACTTGCTCAGTAAGGTAGATTACATGTTGAATGATGCATAGTTTAGAACTGTTAAATTGGACATTTGAAAAAGCTTTGAACATGGGCCTGGGCTGATCTGGAAATTCATGTGAGTTCCATTAGTCATCAAAAGTAATCAGACTTGTGTGCATGACATGAAAACCCATGAGCAAGTTTGATGACATTTAGCTTAGTCATTGGTATCTTATCATTATAGTATAATAGAAGGTTCACTTTTGTTTTTAAGGTTCTGAAATCGTTTGGAAAATCTTAATTACGGTTAATGAATTGGTATAGAAATCAGTTGGAAATCATGAAGCAAACTCATGCATGATTGACTTAATTCATTGAAACAGCAGATCGTGATAGGCAATGTGTAGGATAAATCATTTAGGGATTCTGAGAATTCACATTTTCAGTATAAGGATTCATTGCTACAATAGAAATAAACCCATCCTCATTGGGCCGCTTGGATCACGCTGAGGCCACGGGTAGGCCCAGTTCTCTTTTAAATTTGGTCCTTATTTTATTTCATTACAATCCAAATTAACTAGTCTTTTAGAGGCATGCATATAAATAGAAAATCGTAGCTATTTCGGAATTACTACTTGCCTTGCCAGAATAAGTCACATACACGGACTGTCAACAATGGGCTACTAAAATGATTAGAAATTGGGAGGGCCATTTAGCAAATTCCATGGTCCTCTTTAAAATCATATTACGTTATAATCTTTGGGTTCGATTTAATTGAATAAACCTTCTTAAACTCGGGTGCGCATTGATGCGATCCAAATCCAAATCTCGATGAAGCCGAAATGTGTCGATAACCGCGGGTGCATTGATTGTGACGTGGTTCGAAATGCATTTTCGCGACATCATAATTCCTATAAAATAAGTAATGGTAGAAAAGAGGTTTACCAAATTGAGACAGGCCTTACCGCGTAAAATAAATAAATATGGGGCCCTTAGTAAATAATTATCGAAATAACTAGAATTTGGATGGTCGTTTAGCGAACTTCATGGCTTTTCACCAAAGTAACACTACGTTAGTATCTTTAGGCACAGTTTAATTAAATAACCTTCTTTAAACTCGGGTGCGCATTGATGCGACTCAAATCCAAATCTCCGCGAAGTCGAAACGTGTGGATAACTACAGGTGCATTGATTGCGACGTGGTTTGAAACACGTTTTCACAACGTCGCAATTCTGCTAATAATAATAATAATAAAAAGCGGTTTACAAATAAAAGGCACACGAGCTAGCATGTGTTAAAATCAGATAAAATTAAATGCAACAGTTAAGCGACCGTGCTAGAACCACGGAGCTCGAGAATGCCTAACACATTCTCTCGGGTTAACTGAATTCCTTACTCGGATTTCTGGTTCGCGGACTGTTAACAGAGTCATAAATTTCCTCGGTTTGGGATTCAATCGGTGACTTGGGACACCATTAATCTCCCAAGTGGCGACTCTGAATAATTAATAACTAAATCCCGTTCCGATTGTCCTTTAATTGGAAAAACTCCTTTACGCTCCTCTTGCGGGGTATAGTGAAAAAGGAGGTGTGACAGCTCTGGCGACTCTGCTGGGGACCGAACCCAGAATCTCTGGTTCAGGGTTCAGAATTCGAGCTTAGAAAAATTGTTTTAATTAATTATATCTGATTTTCCTACATGTTTTATGCATTGTGCTAAATGTTACCGCTTTGATATTGTTTGAACTGTATATAAATTGTGCTGACACCCTTCTCTCTTCACCTCCGGGGATGTGCTTATTGGTTGAGACTCCCTATTATGTTAGTGTCATACCCTGAAATAAGAAAGAGACCGGACAAGTTACGAAGCCGGATGGCCTTTTGGTTCACGGTAAGTTGCCCCCTCCTCGACTCGAGTTGTCCGCTCGGGTACACAGTCTAGAACACCGACCCAGGTTTTGAACATAGAATAACATGACTTCATGCCGGATCCATAGTAGGAACGCTTATTTGCATTATGTTGCATTTGACTTAGGGGACTCAACACAGGGGTTGGGTCCGTCTAGGACTAGCAACCTGAAATGAAAAGACCATCCTGATGCATCCTACTTGCTCTGTACATATATTGGTTTCGAACCTACATGTTGACCGATTTCTGAATCTCGGGAATGTTGGAAAATCGAAAAAAAAGAGATAAGAAAAAAGAAATATCAGTTAGGGAGTTAATTGATTATTTTAGAAATAAAAATCAATGACCAATTACTGGCGAAACTCTGCCGAAATTTTGAGAAAAAAAAAGGAAAATGTTTTATTTTGTTTTACTAAAAAAATAATAGAAAAAAAGGTCTTTTATTTTAGTTGGGAAAAATAGATTGTTTTATTGTTTGTTGAAAATGAAAATCGTTATTTTGTCTTGTTTTCAAAAAATAGAAAAGAAACTAGTTTATTTTGCAATAAAAATAAAAAAGAGTCATGTTTTAAAATAGTTCGGTTAATTTGCCCGAACTACGCATGGTTTGATTCTCACAGGGTATGAGATACGTAGGCAACCCTCATCGGGTTCAAGCTCCCCTTTGCAAAAATAACCAAAAAATATCAATTTTAATTTTTGTCACAAATAAACCAGGTGGTGCCGTTTTGGTAAAAAATAGCCAAATGTTCCCAAACGGGACGTCGGAAGACTGACTTTGCATAAACAACCACCTTTGGTCGTATTTTGATTTTTGACCCTCACAGCCTTAAAATTTTCACCCTCGAGGCATTGAAAGGCCGTGTCGCAATATCGGGTCTTTTATCTAAAAAAAAAAGAAAGAAAAATTTTAGAATTGAGAATTGAGTTCTTCATGTGAAATATAGGGGTAATTTTGAGTCGATAATCTAGATAGTTTTTTTTGGAGTTAAATAAAAGTTTTCTTTTTTGCTTAAACGCTTTAATAAATGTGCAGGATGAGCACGATGATAAATGAGTCTTTTTCAATAATGACCAAAATCCCTTTTGAACTGCAATTGTGGTGTAATGATCTAGGTGACGAAGGGCAAGACAAAGTGAGAAAATATTTGAAAGACCTTCCGGATTTATTAAACGTTCAGCCTCGGGGGGATATCATCAGGGCATTGGTCGCCTATTGGGATGCGACACATAATGTGTTTCATTTTTCGGACTTCGAACTCACCCCAACATTGGAAGAAATAGCGGGGTACATTGGAAGTGACCAAGCTCCATTGAGGTTCAAATACTTGATTGCTCCTAGGGCCATTACCATACACCGATTCCTGGATTCCTTGAAAATACCCCGAACAGTTCATCATCCGGATTTTGCAAAGGGTTTCTGCAGTTTCCGCTTCATGTATGATAGATATGGCCATGTGGGCGGGTTCAATAATCCAGACTATAAGCTGTGCAGCAGAAATAGCCGACAAAAATGGGAGGACCACAAACGAGTGGCGTTTATGATAGCTTTTTTGGGTCTCGTAATATTCCCAAGGAAAGATGGTAATATTGATTTGAAAGTAGCAGACATCGTCAGTACCTTGCAAACCATGGGGAAAAGCACTTTAGCACCTATGATTGTGGCTGATATCTTCAGAGCTCTCACTGCGTGCAAAGCTGGGGGCAAATTTTTTGAGGGATGTAACTTATTGTTACAGATGTGGATGATTGAGCATTTGTGCCCACGCTCTCAGATATTGAGTTATGGTTCGGCTGAGAAAACTTGTATAGGGGAATTTTGTACGAGAATCAAAGGGGTTGGTCTACCTGAAGGAGTCACAGCTTGGGCATTATTATTTCGGAACCTCGAGGCTAGCCAGATACAGTGGGTGCTTGGATGGTTGTCTGTCGAGGAAGTCATATATATGCCAGCAGCCCGACCGCATTTTTTGTTAATGGGACTCAAAAGCATACAACCTTATGCACCATATCGGGTTCTGAGGCAACTCGGTAGATATCAAGTAATACCGAGAGATGAAGATTTAAGTACCCAAGTGATCGAAATTAGTCCTGACGGTCGATTCCCCGAGGAAGAGGTTCGTCAAATTTGGAGTGAGTGTTAATATCTGATGGCAAACACTTGTGTGTCTGATAGGGTCAAAGGGGAAATTGCTCCAGGGTATCACGAATGGTTCAGAGGTGACGTGGCATATGGGAGACCGGCTAAAAGACCTCATCTCGAAGATTTCGCCAAGTCGTCCCAAGAGCAGTGGGATTGGTTAGCAAAGGAAGAAAGCTATCGAGTTGAGATTGGTAAATTAAAGCAACAAGTCGAGAGTCTGAAATTCGAGAACAGTGTACAGGTTGCCGCGGATCAAGGTGAAAAGAATAGACTAGCTAAAGAAAATAAAGCACTTAGGGCCCAGATCCGACAGTTGAAGATAACCATTGATAAGCAACCCAGGAGCCGGTCCGATGAACAATTGGTAAAAAGATTGGAAAGCGAAGTCAGAGAACGGCGGGATGAGTTAGGGAAATCTGAAAAGGCCATGGCAGAACTTAAGGCCCAGTGGGCGACAAGAACCGAGGAGCGTCGCCAATACTTGAATCAGTTAAAAAGGGACCATGAGAAAATTGTTGCCAATTTAAAGAGAAAAGTGGTTGCCCTTGAGGGTAAAGCGATTAGGCAGGCTAAAGACTTCGAAACTGAAAGCGGACATTGTTACAATTTGTTGGCCCAAATGGAGGCAGAAGTACAACAACTGCAAGACCAACACTTACAAGACTCCCGAGCTTTAAAGACATGCAGCGATCAATAAGACGCTTGCTCATAGAAAAGAAGCAAACAAAAGACAGGATTAGAGCCATTGCTCATGCTGTCGTCAGGAGATGCCGGGTTTGTGAAGACATGACCCGTACTACTTTTATCTCAGTAGTGATGATCTATGTGAAGCGAACCATGAATGAGTTAGAGCAGCTTGAAAGGGATTTGGATCCTAGACCCGCGGCGAGGCCAAACGACGCCCCGCGGATACCTAAGTTTGAAGCACTAGAATATGCATAGTCCGTGTCTGTAAGTGTTTAACATTTCGAGTCTGTCTTTTGTACGTCCGTTACCTTTCTGAATTGAGTATGTTTGCAGGTTTAGAGTTTTTTGGTTTGATGTCAGATTGTGTTTATTAGTTTCTTTCCAAAACAAAAAATGTCGAGTTTGTAAGAGTCTGTTTATTAATGAAATTGAGCATTTTATTTCCACCCTTGTTTTTACATTTATTTCCACGAACTACGCTTGGTCTGATTCGTGCGGGGTCACGATACGTAGGCAATATCCATAGGATTCGACCATAACCAAAAAGAAAAACAAACAGATAGAAGGAAAACCGAAAAAGAGAGAAAGAAAGAAAGAGGGGAAAAACGAAAGGAGAAGGAAAAAGAGCGGAAAAACAAGAGAGAGAAAAGAAAAAGCACAAGAGAAAGATAAGGCGAGGAGGAGAAAAATGCAACAAGGAATGAAATAACCGGGATGACGCATGCAATCAAGCAAACGCATAATAGAAAGGATTAACTGTATAAGTGCATTCATGCCAACGTGTGGTTATTAAATCTGTTAAGACTAATCGCTAACAAAGTGGTTGTCTAAATGTGTGAGTTCCAGGCAGGTGGTTAGTTGATTGGCAATTCTGGCAACTCATCCATACAACACCCGGTCGAAAGATCAAGTAAAAATGACAGGGCAAGATTCGGAAATCAGCATCATAGACCCTTCGAATGAGGTTGAGGTAACAGATGTGGGTGCTATGAAAGAAGAGATAAGGAAATTAAAAGAACAAATGGCTGAAATGCATCGGGCATGGTCGCAGGGACACCCAACACCACTATATCCTGCCAACCCATCTTACATCCCACCTCTGGCTCAAGCTCAGGAGCCTACCACTCCCCACGCATCTTCAGCTTTCCCTTATCAGGCCCAGGGTTATGGTACTACATCATACGCTCCCCCAACTCCACCCTCTAAACAGAACCCTCCACCACCCATGGTTCCCATCTTTGTGGCAACTCCCCCAGCTCCACTACATAGATCATCCAGTGAGCCGCTATTCCAAGCTCACGACACCCAATATTACCCTCCCGAACCCACTTTTAAAGCACCTGAACCATATACCTACTCTCCCCATTTTGAAATTCGGGGAGAAGTTGAGAAACCGGTTAAGAATGCGGTGCAAGAGGAGGTGATTCGTAAAGTCAAAATCCTGGAGCAATCCTTCAGGAACATGCATGGTTTAGGAAACCAAGTCAGTGTCACATACAAAGATTTGTGCCCTTTTCCTGATGTACAGTTGCCTGCGGGGTTTAAAATGCCGAAGTTTGACTTGTATGAGGGGCACGGTGACCCAGTAGCCCATCTGCGTGGTTTCTGTAGCAAAATGAGGGGTGTCGGGGGAAAGGATAAGTTGTTGATAGCATATTTCGGTCAAAGCCTGAGCGGGTCAGCACTAGAATGGTACACGAGGCAAGATCCCGGCCGATGGTATACATGGGATGATTTGTCCCAGGCATTCATTGGCCATTTTCAATATAACCTCGAGATAGTCCCTGATCGTCTGTCATTGTTGAAACTAGAAAAGAAGCCCGGGGAAAGTTTTAGAGAATTTGGTTTCCGCTGGAGGGAACAAGCTGCAAGGGTTGACCCTCCCATGAGGGAGAGTGAGATGGTAGATTATTTCTTGCAAACATTGGAACCTACCTATTTTGGTCATCTAGTGAAATCTGTCGGAAAGTCGTTTAATGAAGTGGTCAAGATGGGAGCCATGATTGAAGAAGGGTTGAAATCTAACAAAATCTTGAGCTACTCGGCGTTGAAAGCAACCACCCAGGCCATCCAAAGCGGCACTGGTGGTGTGCTGGGGAAGAAGAAGAAAGAAGAAGTTGTTGCAGTTGAAGCTAATGTTTGGTCCAAGCACAATAACCCTTCACTTTACTACAACCAACCCAGACCCCACCACCCAAACTATCAATATACCCCATATGGCCCACCGCAACACTGTTATCCACTACCAGAACCACACTTTTCTATTCACCACGCCCAGACCTACACTCAGCCCCCAGTGCACTCGCAATGGCGTGCACCGAACCCCCAAAACACACATCCACCCCCACAAAACACCTATCCATCTCCCAAGGCTAACAGACCAGGAACCAACTTCCGCCCAAACCAAGCTTTTAGAAATGAGAAGGCCCCAAACAGAAAAACATTTACTCCGCTGGGAGAATCTTACACTTCTCTCTTCCACAGATTGAAACAGTTGGGGATGCTGACCCCAGTTGAATCCAAAGCACCAAATCCTCTTCCCAGAAACCTGGACCACTCTGTTAGCTGCGAGTATTGCTCAGGGATGCCGGGGCACGATACTGAAAAATGTTGGAAGTTGAAAAACGCAATCCAAGAGCTCATTGATAATCGTCGTATTGAGGTACAGGCTCCAGAGGCCCCGAACATCAATCAAAATCCGTTACCAGCGCATTATGAGGCCAACATGATCGAACTGATACATAAGGGGGCAGAGCCTAAGAAACCTTCGCAGGTGGTTATGGTGATTCGTTCTACGGAAACCAAAGAAAAGACAGTGAGTGCAAGGCCAGTGGTTCAGTTAAAAGCAGTAGAAGACAAGCCAGTGCTAGTAATGGGAAAGGGATCGTTTGTGGCCGAGAAAAAGCAGGAGCCAGTCAAGATAGTGGTACCAAGGTCAGTATCCATGCCCGTGGTGGTCGTGAAGGGAGTCTATATAGTAGAATCGGTTGTCATAAAATCGGTAGTCCAGCTACCCATGGTTGATAGCAAAGCCGTACCGTGGAAATATGACAAGGTAGTGGTGACATACAAAGGAAAGGAAATCGGGGAAGAAAGTTGTGAAGCACAAGGACTAACCCGGTCGGGACGTTGTTTCGCTCCCGAGGAGTTGAGAAAGGCTAAGGGCACAAAAGACAATCCAGTGCAAGTTAAAAAAGCTGTAACGGAAGAAGAGGCAGAAGAGTTTCTGAAAAGGATGAAAGTACAAGATTATTCCATTGTTGAACAACTGAGAAAAACACCGGCCCAAATCTCGTTGTTGTCGTTATTAATTCACTCTGAGGAGCACTGCCGAGCGTTAATGAAGATATTGAATGAAGCTCATGTGCCTGACAAAATTTCAGTGAACCATTTAGAGACAATTGCTAACAAGATCTTTGAAGTGAACAGGGTAGCATTTTCTGATGATGAATTGCCTATGGAAGGCACAGAACACAACAAGGCTCTGTATTTGACGGTCAAATGTGAAGGTTCAATGGTTACTCGGGCACTAATCGATAACGGGTCGAGCGCTAATATCTGCACGTTATCCATATTGAACAAGCTAAAGATTGATGAGGATAGAATTCGCAAAAATGGCATTTGTGTTCGAGGGTTCGACGGAGGAGGAACAAACATGGTAGGGGATATTGTACTCGAATTGACTATTGGCCCAGTCAAATTCATGATGGAATTTCAGGTGCTAGATGCTGCAGTATCCTATAATCTGTTGCTGGGTCGACCATGGATTCATGCAGCAAAAGTCGTGCCCTCCACACTGCACCAAATGATCAAATTTGAGTGGGATAGACAAGAAATTGTGTTACATGGGGAAGATCCCACATGCGCCATGAATGATGCCATTGTACCCTTTATAGAGACCGAAGATGATAAGGGTCCATGGGTGTATCAGATCCTCAACACGATTCCGGAGAGCAGGGTGCCTGAGGGTAAAAGCGTGCCATGTCCTAGGGTGTCAGCTGCGACCGTCATGGTAGTGTCAGAAATGCTGAATAACGGGTTCGTGCCCGGGAAGGGTTTGGGGGTTGAACTGTAGGGCATTACTCAACCTATGTCTTTGCTTAAAAATCTGGACACCTTCGGGTTAGGGTTCAGACCAATAGCGGCAGATGTCAGAAAGGCCCGTAAGTTGAAAAAGAAAGCTTGGGTGCTCCCTAAACCAATTCCTCGATTGTCCAGGTCCTTCGTCAGGTCGGGTATTAAGAAACAGTCATTGGCAAAGATATCAGGTTCGTTAATTGAGGCGGAGGGGAATTTGGATAAGGTGTTTGAGAAAGTCTTTGCTGAACTAAACAATGTTGAGGCCGGGGAAGGGTCAAGCAGATCATACATACAGTACATCGGGCCACGTGCTAACATCAACAATTGGGAAGCTACTCCTCTTCCAGTTCGGAGGGAGTCGTGGTAGTGGGTTTTGTTTTCCTTTTTGTCACTTGGATTATTCCAGGGTTTGTAATCCAGTTGCTATGTTCCGTCCATTTGGATGAGTTAAAACCTTGTTGTCTTTATGTTTAATGAAATGCAACTTTCTTCGTCCCTAATTCTCTTTCCATTTTTCTTTTATTTTCTTTCTTTGTACAGTTCTTTTTATGCTGATACCAATGACATGACATGCATGAGGAATCTTCGGCCCAGTTTTAAAAGCCAATCTAGTTCAGAAGTAATAATACAAGAGATCGGGTGTGATGATGGGGTGGATTGTAACAATGATGAAGCTTACGAGGAAATTAGTAAATAATTAAGTCATTTTGAAGAAAAACCCAAACCTAACCTAAATGACACAGAAGCGGTTAATCTAGGGGACCATGACAATGTACGGGAGACTAAAATAAGTGTTCACTTGGAGCCACAACTCAAGGAGGACATAATTAAAGTGTTGCATGAGTACAAAGATATTTTTGCATGGTCATATGATGATATGCCGGGTCTAAGCACCGATTTGGTGGTTCATAAGTTGCCCACTGATCCAGCACTCCTCCCTGTCAAGCAGAAGTTGAGAAAGTTCAAAACGGACATAAGTGTGAAGATCAAATAAGAGATTACCAAGCAGTTTGAGGCAAAAGTCATTCAGGTGAACGGTACCCCACCTGGTTAGCTAATGTCGTGCTTGTGCCAAAGAAAGATGGCAAGACCAGGGTGTGCGTCGATTATCGAGACCTTAACAAGGCAAGTCCAAAAGATAATTTCCCATTGCCCAACATCCATATACTGATCGACAATTGTGCCAAACATGATATTGGCTCTTTTGTGGATTGTTATGCGGGTTATCATCAGATTCTAATGGACAAGGAAGATGCAGAAAAGACAACATTCATCACGCCGTGGGGAACATATTGTTATCGAGTCATGCCCTTTGGTTTGAAAAACGCTGGGACAACTTATATGAGGGCCATGACAACCATCTTCCATGATATGATACATAAGGAAATCGAGGTATACGTGGATGATGTGATTGTGAAGTCTAGACAGCAATCCAACCATGTCAGAGATTTGAGAAAATTCTTTCAAAGGCTTCGCAGGTACAATCTTAAGCTCAATCCTGCGAAATGTGCTTTCGGGGTGCTATCTGGGAAGTTGTTGGGATTTATAGTCAGCCGGCGGGGTATTGAATTAGACCCGTCAAAGATCAAAGCTATTCAGGAGTTTCCACCTCCAAGAAACAAAACCGAGGTGATGAGTTTGTTGGGACGATTGAACTATATCAGCAGGTTCATTGCTCAACTCACGGCAACTTGTGAACCAATTTTCAAGTTGTTGAAGAAAGATGCCGCGATCAAATGGACTGATAAATGTCAGGAGGCTTTTGACAAGATAAAGGGTTATTTGTCAAACCCACCTGTGTTGGTTCCGCCAGAACCAATGAGACCTTTGATTTTATATCTGACAGTTGTGGACAGTTCATTCGGCTGTGTACTGGGGCAACATGATGTTACGGGCAGAAAGGAGCAGGCTATCTACTATCTCAGTAAGAAGTTCACATCTTACGAGGTCAAGTATACTCATCTGGAAAGGACATGTTGTGCCCTAACTTGGGTAGCACAGAAATTGAAACATTACTTGTCATCCTACACCACTTACCTTATATCTCGCCTGGACCCGTTGAAGTATATTTTTCAAAAACCCATGCCCACAGGAAGGCTTGCAAAGTGGCAGATCTTACTTATAGAGTTCGACATTGTCTATGTGACACGGACTGCCATGAAAGCACAGGCATTAGCCGATCACTTGGCGGAGAACCCCGTTGATGAAGATTATGAGCCTTTGAAAACTTATTTCCCTGATGAAGAGGTAATGCACATTGATGAATTGGAACAAGCTAAGAAGTCGGGATGGAAACTTTTCTTTGATGGGGCTGCAAATATGAAGGGCGTGGGAATAGGAGCAGTACTTATTTCGGAAACAGGACATCATTACCCCGTTACAGCTCGACTTCGTTTCTACTGTACAAACAACATGGCAGAATATGAGGCATGTATATTGGGATTGAGATTAGCTGTGGATATGGGTGTACGGGAAGTCTTGGTCATGGGCGACTCGGACCTACTAGTACACCAGATTCAAGGGGAGTGGGAAACACGGGACTTGAAGCTTATACCGTATCGGCAGTGTCTGCATGAGCTTTGCCAGCGTTTTCAGGCCATAGAATTCAGGCATATTCCAAGGATTCATAATGAGGTTGCTGACGCTTTGGCTACTTTGGCGTCGATGTTGCACCATCCAGATAAGGCCTATGTTGATCTGTTGTAGATTCAGGTCCGTAATCAGCATGCTTACTGTAATGTGATAGAAGAGGAAATCGATGGAGCGCCGTGGTTCCATGATATCAAAGAGTACATCAGAGCAGGAATATATCCAACGCAGGCCACCGGTGATCAGAAAAGAACAATTCGACGGTTGGCAAGTGGGTTTTTCCTTAGTGGAGGAGTACTGTACAAAAGAACGCCAGATCTCGGTTTGTTGAGATGTATATATGCACGGCAGGCCACAACTATCATGACGGAGGTGCATTCCGGAGTTTGTGGACCGCATATGAGCGGATATGTTCTAGCAAAGAAGATTCTCCAAGCAGGTTATTATTGGTTCACGATGGAGCGAGATTGTATCAGTTTTGTGCGTAAGTGTCATCAATGCCAAGTACATGGAGATTTGATTCATTCTCCACCATCAGAATTACATACGATGTCCGCACCATGGCCTTTTGTTGCGTGGGGCATGGATGTTATTGGCCCAATTGATCCAGCAGCATCAAATGGGCACAGGTTTATCTTGGTAGCTATAGATTATTTTACCAAATGGGTGGAAGCTAAGACATTCAAGTCTGTGACCAAGAAGGTTGTAGTTGACTTTGTGCATGCAAATATCATCTGTCGGTTTGGGATCCCAAAGGTAATCATCACAGATAATGGGGCTAATCTTAATAGTCATCTGATGAAAGAGACATGCGAGCAGTTTAAGATTACTCACAGACATTCTACTCCGTACCGTCCCAAGGCAAATGGTGCGGTTGAAGCGGCCAATAAGAATATAAAGAAAATACTCCGGAAGATGGTTGAAGGATCCAGACAATGGCACGAGAAATTTCCTTTTGCATTGTTAGGATATCGCACCACCATGCGTACTTCAGTAGGGGCGACTCCTTACTCATTGGTATACGGTACCGAGGCAGTAATACCCGCAGAAGTAGAAATCCCATCTCTGCGAATCATTGCAGAGGCTGAGATCGATGATGATGAATGGGCGAAAAGCCGTCTGGAGCAGTTGAGTTTGATCGACGAGAAAAGATTGGCATCAGTGTGTCATGGCCAACTGTACCAACAAAGAATGGCGAGAGCATACAACAAGAAGGTACGTCCAAGGAAATTCGAAGTCGGGCAATTAGTACTGAGGCGGATCTTGCCTCATTGGGCTGAGGCAAAAGGAAAATTTGCCCTAAACTGGCAGGGACCATTTGTAGTAACCAGAGTGTTGTCTAACGGAGCATTGTATTTGACCGATGTGGAAGGAAAATGTGTAGAAATGTCCATCAATTCCGACGCGGTCAAAAGATATTATGTATGATTTCTTTATTTTTCTGAATGTGTCTGTCTGTATTTGGCATATTTTAAAGATTGAAATGATGAAGGTATTTTGTCCTGCTATCCAAACACTCTTATCCCTTGTTATCCCCCTTCGAGCCTTACTTATTTTTTCATACCCCTCTTTCGGAATCAGCGGCACTATCAGAGAACACAGGTGCCAAACATAAAGGAAAGAAGAGAAAAACAAAAGGAAAATAAAGAAAAGAAAAGAAAGGAGAGAAAAGAAGGAAAAGAAGAGGAAAAAAAAAGAAAGAAGAAGAAGAAGAACGAAAAAAAAAGAGAAGAAAAAAATAAGAAAGAGAAGAAAAGAAAAGAAAGAAAGAAAAGCGAAAGAAAAGGAAAGAAAGAAAATCACAACGACAAAGTTAAATACAGTGAACTACGTTTGACTTGATCCCGAAAGGGTACGTAGGCAGCCTCTCTGAGGTTCAGTCATACCAAAATAAAAATCCCAAAATCCCCAAGCAAGAAACTGGGGCAGAAATTGTGATTGTTATGAAAGTTGGATTCCGAAAGTTGTAATTTGAACCCATTTGAATTGTTTTGAGCCTTTTATACCTCTCTTTCTAACTCCATCCAAAAGCCTACATTACGGTCCAAAGAAAGACCTTTTGATCAATCTCTAAGAAATGCCAGGTCAATCAGGTGACGGTAATTCGTATCAATGGCGACACTCTGGTTCAAGCAAGAAAGAACGAAAGCAAAATGAGAGAGTCTTATCGGTGAAAACCTTCACGGGCACCGTAAGGCGACGGGAGCTGAGAGAAAAATAAACGAGAGTCTTATTGGTGAAAACCCTCGCGGGCACCTTGAGGCGAAATTGAGTTGGAAGGTGGTTAAAAGGCAAAAAGTTTGTGGGAGGAAGAATGTTTCGAGGTACCGCGGAAAAACAAGGGTAAGGTATGGGTAATTCAAACAATTGATGGAGGTTCTGCGCAGCAAAGTATGGCAATTGAAAGCTGGACATTTGGACAGATTGGGCCAGTTAATCCAAAATGCATGTCATGACCATGGGTACCAGCCGTCTCGCTCAGATAAGTTTCTTTTCTTTCTCTTCCTAAAAAACAGTCATCGGGTTTTGGATTCTTTATCCTTAACTCAAAAATCGTTGCATTTCATTTTCTGTTGAGGGTTGTTATTTAGTAGAGATATTCCAGTGCTAGTTTGGCCAAAGCGGGCAGAAGGGACTTCAAAGCTCACTACCATCTTCCGGAATTGTAAAGCACAACGTGGTCAGAGCATGTCAAAACAACATGATGTAAATGGAATAGGGGAAGTTGCCGGAAGTTACATCGGCAGAATATTTGGGAAATGTTATGGGAAATGTGAAGGTTCAGGCAAGAAGGTCGGAAACATGAGACAACAGTATGGGTATAAAAGCATTTAGGTGGTCAGAAATTGGGGGAGTTAACGGAAGTTTCATCGGGGAAATGATTGGGGAATTGTCGTGGAAAAGGCAAAAGCTCAGACAAAGGTTTCAGAAAGTCAAGCGGTTCAGGGACAGTATGGGGAAATCAGTCAACACAAATCAATGTGGGGGAAGGATCTTTCAGCATGAATGCCATCAACTAACCACCATTTTTAACTGACGAAATTTTCTTTGATTGTAACAGGGGCAGAAAGTTAGTTGGTGAGGAGAAATTCTCCAAGAAGGAAAAGCAATCAGGTTTGACCGCAAAGTGCGGTTTGATTAAAAAAGATAATCTTAAAGTACATAAGAGGAATGGAACTTGGTCGCGAAGTTCGCATGATTAGAATAAATGCAAGTAGTCAGGAGTCCGCCTGAAGAACAGAGACATACAAGTTACATCTTTGAAGTCAGGAGTCCGCCTGAAGAACAGAGACATACAATTTAATTTTAGCAATCAGGAGTCCGCCTGGAGAACAGAGACATACAGTTTAATTTTAGCAATCAGGAGTCCGCCTAAAAAACAGAGACATACAATTTAATTTTGGTAATCAAGAGTCCGCCTGGAGAACAGAGACATACAATTTAATTTTAGCAATCAGGAGTCCGCCTGGAAAACAGAGACATACAATTTAATTTTGGTAATCAGGAGTCCGCCTGGAGAACAGAGACATACAATTTAATTTTAGCAATCAGGAGTCCGCCTGGAAAACAGAGACATACAATTTAATTTTGGTAATCAGGAGTCCGCCTGAAGAACAGAGACATACAATTTAATTTTAGCAATCAGGAGTCCGCCCGAAAACAGAGACATACAATTTAATTTTGGTAATCAGGAGTCCGCCTGGAAAACAGAGACATACATTTTAATTTTAGCAATCAGGAGTCCTCCTGAAGAACAGAGACATACAAGTTACATCTTTGAAGTCAGGAGTCCGCCTGGAAAATGGAGGTGTTAGATATTCTAAGTTCGGCAGTCAGGAGCCCGCCTGAATAACAGAGGAATACATTCAAGATCGAGTTTATTTAAATTCAGCAGTGGGGAGAAAGGGAATAACATCTCAGTCAACCAGGGAATAACAACATGGATTTTTATCGAGAAAGAACAAGGCAACAAGGAAGTGCAAGAGCAAGTTTGAAGAATTTAGATAGGATTTTTTATAATTCATAGAGCATATTTAGTTTAGCTTCTTTATCTTTGACATGATGTAATAAGGGAGGTCAGCAGCAGTAACAGCAACAAGCACAGTGCAGTCACAGTTCCTGGTAGTCCCAGCTACCAGACACTCCTGAACTACACTGACCTGATTCCTGTTCAGCCCAGGATATGTAGGCAACCTCCGAAGCAGGATGCGGTCAAGCTTTTCAAAATGCTTCACACGGAATTTTCGAACAGGCAAAAATCGCTCGTATTTGCTCAGTTGTCTTTGCCCGGAAACTTTTCGTGTTTCCGAGTAAAGAGGGGCAGCTGTGAGCACGTGATTTTTGCCCTATATATGAATAATTCCCAAAATCCCAAACAAAATAATTTTTCTTTATTTTTACCATTTTTTGTGCGTTTTGGTGTCATCTTTTGATAGTTGTTGCATTTTTATTTTTTTGCGTGTTAATTTTTATAAAATACAAAAATACGCATTTATTTTGCATTCAGGATTTAATTTTATACTTTAGTATTAATTAGGGGTCAATTTGTTTTAGAATAGGATATGAAGAAGACGACAAAAATAGTTCACTTTAACGTTTTATTATGTTAATTGTGAGACAGTCGCAATGGTTATCAAGTTAATTTTAGGCATTAATTGGTTGTAGCTTAATTGTTAGTTTACTTTGTAAAAAATCAGAAAATAAATACAAAATATATACAAGATTGCAAAAAGAAAATTGAAAATACAATGAAAAGTGATTTGTTTGGGATTTAAATTTGGGCCATTTCTGCATATACTCCTTTGGCCCAAATGCATCAAAAATCACCCCGTTTCAGCCCAACCCCAATCCCTACCCGGTCTGCCTCCTTTAAAATGAAACGGCGTCGTTTCAGGGCCTCTGGATCAGGACCGTTGGATCTTATCAATCCAACGGTCCGGAACTAACGAGGTTCCCAGTATATAAGTGTCCAAACCGTCCCCCCCACCCCTATTTCCATCGTCTTCTTCACCCTACCCCTTCTCCCCTAACCCTAATCCGCGCCGCCCTAAAAATCCTTGCCGGCGGTGAACGTGAACTACGCCGATCACCCTGAAATTAACACCATGGGTTCCCCTCACCCTCCTCTTGCTACTACACCCGATGGTTTGCCTCGAATAAGGCCGGAACTCTTCGAATCTTGATTTGAAGTTTTCCGGCCAGTTGATAGTTTGTCCAACTCAGCCCAAATTCACACCCTACAACCCTCAGCCCTTCCTTAGCACCAATCTGTGGTTGTTCTCTTTCAAATCACCCTGAAACGACCCAAATCTTAAATCTAAGAATTGCGGACCAAACCCTAAAAACAAATCTTTTTGATTTCGAACCGTAGTACCCTTAACCATGTGTTCTTGTGTAAGAACACATGGTTAGGGGTGTTACGAGTCAAAAATCTGAAAGGATTCAGATGTTATGACTGGCCGGACCCCCTTTCTGCATTTGTGAGTTTTTTTTTCTTTTTTTTTTTACTGCTTCTTTAGCTCGCATGATTAAAATTTTATTTGCAATCGTTGTTTCATTATTGTTCTGTTAATTTTATGGTTCAATTATGATAGTTAGATTCTGTTAATTACTGTTGACTCTGAGTTTGTTAATTGGTTGAATGAGTATAAGTTTTGGTTTAGGAATTAGTTTAAGTTCTTTTAATGATAATCGTGGTGGCTAAAGTTCAGTTTAATTTCATTTTTAGTTTGATTGAGTTGGTTAATTGAATGTAATTGGGGCAGTCAGTCTGTTTAGTTGGTTTCTGTTTGTTAGTTGATTAATCTTAGCTGGTTTCTGATTGTTAGCTATTTGATTTTAGTTATTTTCAGACTGGGTTAGGGTATTGGGTTTAGTCATTAAGGATAAGGGTAGGGTCAGTGATTCTGAAGGGCTTTCAGGGGTAATCTGGGTCTGGAAAAGGGTAATTTTGATAGGAATAGTAATATCAAGGTATAGAGAGGGGTAGTATGGGTATTGTATGAGTAGAGGAATGCTTTAGGACCTTCTAGAATGAGTTTCAAGTGTAAATCTTAATAAGTACACTGCAGTTACTTGTTTAACAAGATAAAAATATAGGGACCAAAGTGAAAATAGAGGGGGACTAATTAGAAAAATCAGAACTTAGTTTATTCTCTTTGGGATTGCCTATAAAAGGGCATTAGATGCCTTGGAAAAGGGGCTGCTCTTAGTTCTTCTGCCTGGAGCCCTAAGCCTTAACTTGAGCATTTATTTCTTTACTAGCATTTCAATTCTGAAGTTATTCAAAAATAAAACATAGAAATATGGAAATCTGAAACAGTTTCAGAGTCTCATTACTGGCTTTGGACTTCAGCAGAAGGGACATGGGGTATGTTAGACGGATCTGTGGGAATTGGCTCACATTTCTGATTTTCGAAGTACTTTGTCTGTGTTTCTGTGATATCACATTGCTGGGTTTGTTGTTGTTGTTGTTGTTGTTCCAAGTACCTGAATCCTCACCTTTTCTCTATTTTCACATTCCAGTTCCAGGTACATTTCCCTGAATCTGAATGATGTATGTTCGTTGAAGTTGAAATGAGGTGTCCCAAGGCATGTTATTCAACTGAAAGTAGCCTGCATCTTTAATGATAGTAGTAGTATAGTTTCCTGTTGTGTAATTGGCAGAATGTGTATAATTAAAACTTGCTCAGTAAGGTAGATTACATGTTGAATGATGCATAGTTTAGAACTGTTAAATTGGACATTTGAAAAAGCTTTGAACATGGGCCTGGGCTGATCTGGAAATTCATGTGAGTTCCATTAGTCATCAGAAGTAATCAGACTTGTGTGCATGACATGAAAACCCATGAGCAAGTTTGATGACATTTAGCTTAGTCATTGGTATCTTATCATTATAGTATAATAGAAGGTTCACTTTTGTTTTTAAGGTTCTGAAATCGTTTGGAAGATCTTAATTACGGTTAATGAATTGGTATAGAAATCAGTTGGAAATCATGAAGCAAACTCATGCATGATTGACTTAATTCATTGAAAACAACAGATCGTGATAGGCAATGTGTAGGATAAATCATTTAGGGATTCTGAGAATTCACATTTTCAGTATAAGGATTCATTGCTACAATAGAAATAAACCCATCCTCATTGGGCCGCTTGGATCACGCTGAGGCCACGGGCAGGCCCAGTTCTCTTTTAAATTTGGTCCTTATTTTATTTCATTACAATCCAAATTAACTAGTCTTTTAGAGGCATGCATATAAATAGAAAATCGTAGCTATCCAAATTAACTAGTCTTTTAGAGGCATGCATATAAATAGAAAATCGTAGCTATTTAGGAATTACTACTCGCCTTGCCGGAATAAGTCACATGCACGGACTATCAACAATGGGCTACTAAAATAATTAGAAATTGGGAGGGCCATTTAGCAAATTCCATGGTCCTCTTTAAAATCATATTACGTTATAATCTTTGGGTTCGATTTAATTGAATAAACCTTCTTAAACTCGGGTGCGCATTGATGCGGCCCAAATCTAAATCTCGATGAAGCCGAACTGTGTCGATAACCGCGGCTGCATTGATTGTGACGTGGTTCGAAACGCATTTTTGCGACATCATAATTCCTATAAAATAAGTAATGGTAGAAAAGAGGTTTACCAAATTGAGACGGGCCTTACCTCGTAAAATAAATAAATATGGGGCCCTTAGTATATAATTATCGAAATAACTAGAATTTGGATAGCCGTTTAGCCAACTTCATGGCTTTTCACCAAAGTAACACTACGTTAGTATCTTTAGGCATAGTTTAATTAAATAACCTTCTTTAAACTCGGGTGCGCATTGATGCGACTCAAATCCAAATCTCGGCGAAGTCGAAACGTGTGGATAACTACGGGTGCATTGATTGCGACGTGGTTCGAAACACGTTTTCACAACGTCGTAATTCTGCTAATAATAATAATAATAAAAAGTGGTTTACAAATAAAAGGCACACGAGCTAGCATGTATTAAAATAAGATAAAATTAAATGCAACAGTTAAGCGACCGTGCTAGAACCACGGAGCTCGGGAATGCCTAACACCTTCTCCCGGGTTAACAGAATTCCTTACTCGGATTTCTGGTTCGCGGACTGTTAACAGAGTCATAAATTTCCTCGATTTGGGATTCAATCGGTGACTTGGGACACCATTAATCTCCCAAGTGGCGACTCTGAATAATTAATAACTAAATCCCGTTCCGATTGTCCTTTAATTGGAAAAACTCCTTTACACTCCTCTTGCGGGGTATAGTGAAAAAGGAGGTGTGACAGAGCACTCAAAGAATCACTAGGCATGACCAGATACGGTGCAAAATAAGATGACACATAGGAGTACGTAGATCCCGGATCAAATAAAACTAAAGCATCTCTACTACAAACTAGAACAGTACCTATGATAACTGCATCGGAAGCCTCAGCCTCGGTCCTGGATGGAAGAGCATAACATCGGGTCTGGGCCCCACCGCCCTGAACTACATCTCTGGGATGGCCTGCTACTGGCTGGCCTCCACCTCTAGCGGCCTGAGCTCCATCTCTAACACCTCTAGCACCTCTACCCCCACTTCTAGCTGGTTTGGCAAGATGTGGAACACTCGGTGCCTGAACCATAGCATGGGAACCCTGATGCTGAGAGCTACTCGGTGCTCGAGGGCAAAACCTAGCAATGTGACCTATATCACCACAAGTGTAACAAGCCCTCGACTGCTGAGACTGCTGACCTGATGACCTGAATGACCACCTCGAAAACTCTGAAGCGGCGGTGCACTGATAGGAGCTGGTAGTGCACTGTAGGACTGTTGATCAAAATACTGCATATGGGAATTACGACCACCTGAAGCACCGTGAAAAACCTGAAGTGCTGACTGAAAAGGCCTAGGAGGATGGCCTCTACCATACGAATCTCTGCCTCCAAACAAGGTAGCACTGAATCGGCCAGAATGACGAGCCCTCTTGCCAAACCCCTAACCACCTCCCTACGATAAAACCATCTCAACTCTCCTGGCCACATTGGCCGCGTCCTAGAAAGAAATCTCACTCCCTGTCTCCTTGGCCATCTGAAGTCGAATCGGCTGAATAAGTCCCTAAATGAACCTCCTCACCCTCTCTCTCTCTCGGTGAGAAGTATGATAAGGGCATGATGAGCCAAGTCAATGAATCTGGTCTCATACTGAGTAACAGTCATAGAACCCTGTTGGAGACACTCAAACTGTCTCTGATAGATCTCTCTCTGAGTGATGGGGAGAAACTTCTCCAGAAATAACTAAGTAAACTGCTCCAAGCCAAAGCTAGTGATCCGGCTAGTCTAGCCAAGCAATAATCTCTCCACCAAGTCTTGGCGGATCCAGACAAGAGAAAAGTAGCAAAATCGACCCCATTGGTCTCCACTATCCCGATGTTCCTGAGAATCTCATGACCGCTGTCTAGATAATCCTGGGGATCCTCAGAAGATGCATCGCTGAAAGTAGTAGTGAAGAGCTTGGTGAACTTGTCCAACCTCCACAAAGTATCAGCAGACATAGCTGCTCCATCACCGATCTGAGCTACCACACCCAACTGAACTGCTCCAACTGGCTGAACTACTGGAGTCTGAAACTAGGGAGCTACCTGCTCTGGAGTGCGAGTAGCAAGAGTCTAAGCTCCTCCTCTAGCCTAGGAAACGGTTGGGGCTACAGGAAGCAAGCCTACCCCAGTGACACTCTCTATAAGGCCCACTAGACGGACTAGAGCATCCTGGAGTACGGGGGAAGAAATAAACCCCTCTGGGACCTGAGTTGGGCCCACCAGAATTGTCGGGGCCAGAACCTCATCATCAAAGTTAACCTGAGGCTCCGCCGTTGGTGCTGCTACTCTAGGCTGAGCTCTGCCCCTACCTCGGCCTTTAGCACGGCCACGACCTTACTCTCTACCCCTCGTGGGAGCTGCTGCTGGGGGCTTGGGCTGCTGGTCAGTGGATGAGGAAGCGTGTGTTCTCACCATCTGCGAAAGAATAGAGTAGAAATTCAATTAGCATTGAGAAACCAAACCGCACGATGGGAAAGAATAAATGTGAAGTTTTTCCTAACTCTGTAGCCTTTGGGGATAAGTACAGACGTCTCCGTACCGATCCCTCAAACTCTACTAAGCTTGTCTGTGAACTGTGAGACCCATGTAACCTAGAGTTCTGATACCAACTTGTCACGACCCGGATTTCCCACCTCGGGAGTCGTGATGGCTCCTACTAATGTGAGCTAGGCAAGCTGACTGTCTGAAACAATTACCTTTTTACCCATTTTATATTCTTAAACAGTTATAAAGCAATAACGTGTAGACAACGGAAATTACAATAAGCGAAAGAAATACAGTAAACTATCTGAAATATGTATCTAATACAATTATTTAAGCCTCGACTATCCAGAACTGGTGTCACAATTTCACAGACGATCTAAGAATACTACATACAAAGTCTGAAAGATAAAAGATACACTGTTTCAGAACTAAGTAAATGAAATAGGAGTAAAGGGATAGAGGGAGACGCCAGGGCCTGCAGACGCCTGCAGGACTACATTGGATCTCCGCGTGGACTAAAGGCAGCCACCCAATCTACGGTTCAAAAGTTGCTATTGCGGGATCTATACACAGTGCAGAGTGTAGTATCAGCACAACCGACCCCATGTGCTGGTAAGTGCCTAGCCTAACCTCGGCAAAGTAGTGACGAGGCTAGGACCAGACTACCAATTAAACCTGTGCAATTTAACTATATACAACGGAAAAGAAGAACAGTAATATACAATCAAGTATGGGAGGGGTAACATGCTGCGGGAACTATCAACTTAGAATAGAAAGACAACGAGTAATTAAAAGAAACAACATATCTCAGATATCAACAAAGAATCAGGAATCAATAAGTGCACAGCATCACCTTTCTTGCTTTTACTCTCGTCCTCACCAAAGCAATCAAGTAACGAAAATGTGCACGACATCACCCTTCGTGCTTTTACTCTCGTCCTTACCATATAATCAATATAATCGACACGGAATTGTACATCGTGCGGAACGACATCACCCTTTATGCTTTATACTCTTTCCTCACAAATCATATATGGAATCACCCTTCGTGCTTTAACACTCTCTCACCAAACAATACATGACATCACCCTTCGTGCTTTAACACTCTTCCTAACCCAAACAATAATCACAAACAACAGGGCAAGGGAGTAAATGAAATTACAATAAGAATTCCGGCAAGGGAACAATAGTTCAACAATCAAGTCCCTGCAAGCGAACAACATCATAAGAATCATCAACATCCCGGCTAGGAAGATAATATTAAAAGCAACAATATCCCGGCAAGGGAGATAATATACTGATTCTCTTCTCTTTTTCACTTTTACTTCATAACTCACTTCACAACTTGAGCCAATGCTCTAAAAGGTTCAATTACCACTTACACTTTCACATTTCATTACATAACTTGAGCCAACGCTCCTCAAAGTTCAAATGTCACAACTACTTCCACAAACTTTGCCCAACAATAGAAATCATCACCAAAGTATGTATAATACAACGAAGTCATAATAATCACAATATAAGACTCAGGGGAATGCTTGACACTAACGCATAGATACACGTCACCATGCCTATACGTCATACTCAACAAATACCACATAGAAAATAGGACTCGAATCCTAATCCCTCAAGCTAAAGTTAAGCCAAACACTTACAGCTAAAGTTAGACCAAACACTTACCTCGATGTCACGAACACAATTCAAGTCTCTACTATCGCTTTACCTCTTGATTCCACCACCAATTCGCTCGTATCTAGCCACAAGTTACTTAATTACATCAATAAATGCTAAATAAGTCAATTCTAATGCATGAAAATGAGTTTTATAAAGTTTTACCCAAAAAGTCAAAAATCGCCCTCGAGCCCACATGGTCAAAACCAGAGGTTCGAACCAAACCCCGATTACCCATTCCTCCACGAACCCAAATATATATTTTATTTTGAAATCAGACCTCAAATCGAGGTCCAAATCCCTAATTATTAAAAAAAAACCTAGGTTCTACCCAAAACACCCAATTTCCCCCATGAAAATTATTGATTTTGAGTTAAAATCATGTGAAAAGATGTTAATGATTGAAGAAAACAAGTTAAAATTGACTTACAATCGATTTGGAAGAAGAGTTGTCTTTGAAAAATCACCCAAGGGTGTTTTAGTTTTGAAAGAGTGTGAAAAATGGTTGAAATGCGTCTAAGTTATGAATTTACAGGTTACAGGTATCGCAATTGCGAATCCAGGCTCTGCTAAGCTCGCATTTGCGAACATCCTGTCGCATTTGCGAAGAAAAATCCCGCATTTGCAAGGAAGGTTGGCCTGGGTTGTTTCGCATTTGCGACTCAGCCCTCGCATTTACGAGCCAGGCTTTGCAAATGCGAAGCCTGCAGGCCTGCAATAGAACAACTGAAATCTGCAATTTCCCAAGTCTAAAAATCCACCCCGTGGCATATCCAAAACTCACCCGAGCCCTCGGAGCTCCAAACCAAACATGCACACCAACCTAAAAACATCATACGGACTCGCTCGTGCATTCAAATCACTAATATAACATCAACAACTATGAATTTAGCATCAAAATCATGAAATTTCTTAAGAACTTCAAATTTTCCAATTTTCTCAAATACGGTCTGATTCACGTCATTTCAAGTCCGTTTCTTACCAAATTTCATAGGTTCAACTCAAATCATATATAAGATATGTACCGAGCTCCAGAACCAAAAATACGGGCCCAATACTATCAAACTTTAAACACATTTCACTTTCAAAAACTCATAAATATTCTAGAAAATAATTTTCTTCAAAAATTCATTTCTCAGGCTTGAGACCTCGAAATTCGATTCCGGGCATTCGCTCCAAGTCCCATATTTTCCTACGGACCCTCCGGGACCGTCAAATCATGGGGCCGGGTCAGTTATCCAAAATGTTGACCGAAGTCAACTTAAATCCATTTTAAAGTCAAAATTCATCATTTTTCACAGATTTTCACATAATGGCTTTCCGGCTACGCGTCCGGGCTGCGCACGCAAATCGAGATGATGTCAAAAGAGGTTTTTAAGGCCTGAAAATGCATAATTTACTTTTTAAACAAGTGATGACCTTTTGGGTCATCTCAACTATTTTACATGATTAATGTATATTAAAATATTTTGTCTATGAAAGCATGTTGATTTTCGAACCTTTCGTTGCTTGATGAGTGCAAGAAAATCACCATATCTTTTACGCAACAAAGTCCCAAACAAAATAAAAATTATTGTGATCACACTTTCTGAACTAGTAGAATAAAGTTATCATTATAGATTATTTTTCTCTGCACAGCAGAGTTATTATCACAAATAAAAATCACAACAGTTCTCTTCTACCATAAGATGGGAGAATCCTTGTCCACTCTCTCCCTTTATTTATCTAGAAATTCAAACGAGCACTTATAAATGACGAATACAAGAAGAAAAATCAAGACAAGAGGTATCTTCTCCTGCCCGAAAATGGTGGTATTAAGTTCATATATAACAAGGATCAGAAAGATCGAAGTTGAGTCCCCAAAGCTCAAATCTTCCTTTCATGAAATCATAGTAACCTCCCTTCAACGCCAAAGTCTTATTCACCAAAGCATCACTTACAAATGGGTATGTTAGTAAATTGGCTAGTGATACATTCACAGCTTCCTGCAGTTTATTCATTCGCACTATTATCTAATAAATTACTACTTGATATTTAGAAATAAAAGTAAAAAAGACAATTAGTGTGAGAACACTATTTTACCTTCTCACAACATTTGACTTGCTCTTCAAAAGTTTTATCCCCATGTTCAGCTAGCACTTTGGCCTTGGCAAGTAATCCAATTTTCACCCAATCCTCAATAAAATTGCTAAATCACCATATATATATATATATATATATATATATATATATATATATTTCTTCAATTAGTAACATAACATAATTAATTGTTCAGTTAAACATTGTTTTCTTTATGTTAATTTGTATAAATTTAATTTACTTAACGATACATACGTTGATTCAGAACCATCTTCTGGGAGTTCCATGAGAGCCTTAATACCTCCACAGGCACTGTGACCAATGACTAAAATATTTTCTATATTAATATGGAGAACAACGTATTCGATTATAGCTCCTGCTCCCGAGTATTTAGTCTGTTGCGATTCAATTCCAACACAAAAGTCAATTAAATTAACAAAAATAATACAGAATAGAAAGAAGGAGCTAGTGCATAGAAATTAAACTAATAAATGACCCTGTCATAAGGAGGGACCATGTTGGCGATATTCGAGCCATAAAAGCCTCACCGGGTTGAAAATTCAGCATATGGGATGGACTCACTCATGAATCAGAGCAGACAAACACCATAAACTGTGACATGGTTGGATACTTGATTTTTCAACTACAGAAAATTAAATTACAAAGTAAAAAATGTAATATAGATCTTATACCTTGGGTTCCTATCCTTTCTTGAGTTTATCAAACAATTCTGTGTTTTTGCTGATACATGAAAGAAATTAATTTAATTAGGCACTGTCATTTCAAGGTTGTTTTGTTTAATTATCATTGTATGAAAATTAAGACACCCTTTTAACATGTTAAGGAAAAAAAGGAACATAGGGGCTTTACTCATATATCGTTGTTTTGAAATAATAAAAGCTAGTCTTGATCCTTTGAACAGGGTCAAAGGATTTGCAGCCTGTCGTTTGTAACTCAGCTATTTGGAAATGAAATATGTTTGAATTTGATGGTATCGGGCTCGTATTTTGGTTCCGGAGCCCTATACAGGTCTTATATAGGATTTGGGTTAAGCCTGTAAGATTTGGTAAGAAACAAACTTGATATGATGTGAATCAGACCATCGGTTGCCAAAATTGGAACTTAAGAGTTCATGAGATTTTTCTTTGATTTGATGCTAAATTCATAGTTATTAATATTATTTTGATGATTTGATTGCACGAGCAAGTCTTTAGGATATTTTTGGACTTGCGTGCATGTTTGGTTTGGAGCCCCGAGGGCTCAGGTGAGTTTTGGATAGGCCACAAAGTGAAATTGGACTTAGGAGGATTGCTGGTGTGTTGCAGGTTTGTAGCAGGCCTCTGATCTCGTATTGCGAAATATCGCAATTGCGATGTAAGCAGGGTTCGCAAATGTGAAAAACCCCGGGCCAGTCTTATCTCGCATTTGCGAGGTACACTTCGCAAATGCGAAGTCTTCAGTTAATGCCAGAAGTCGCAAATGCGATCCATGATCGCAAATGCAATGTCACAAATGCGACATATCCTTCGCATTTGCGAAGTCAGCAGGTTCCTTAAGGGTTCACAATTGCGAACCCTGGTCGCAATTGCGAGATCTACAACCTGCTAAATCATAACTTAGACGCATTGTCAGCCATTTTTCAAACCTTTTCAAAACCTAAACACCTTGGGCGATTTTTCAAAGACAAGTACTCTTCTAAATCGATTGTAAGTCATTTCTAACTTATTTTCATTAATCTTTAACATCCTTTCACATGATTTCAACTCAAAATTAAGGGCTTTCACGGGGAAAATTGGGTGTTTTGGGTAGAACTTAGATTTTTCAAATTTTGGGGATTTGGACCTCGATTTGAGGTCCGATTTCAAAACAAATTATATATTTGGGTTCGTGGATGAATGAGTAATCGGGTTTTGGTTCGAACCTTGAGTTTTGACCATGTCGGCCCAAGGTCGATTTTTGACTTTTTGGGAAAAACTTTAGAAAACCTATTTTCATGCATTAGAATTGATTCATTTAGCATTTATTGATATAGTTAAGTAACTTGTGGCTAGATACGAGCAAATTGGTGGTGAAATCAAGAGGTAAAGCGGTAGTTGAGGTTGAATTGTGTTCGTAGCATCGAGGTAAGTGTTTGGTCTAACCTTAGCTTGAGGTATTAGGAGTTATGTTTTATTTGCTATGTGTTAATTGTGAAGTATGGCGTATAGGCATGGTGACGAGTATCTATACGTCGGTGTCAAGTATGCCCGTGAGTCTAGTATTGTAATTGTTGTGGCTCCGTTGTGATTTATTCATGCCTAATATGATGATTATCATTGTTGGTTCCCTTGCCGGGATGTTATTATTTATGATATTGTCTCCCTTGCCGGGATGTTATTGTTTATGATATTGTCTTCCTTGCCGGGATGTTATTGTTTATGATATTATCTCCCTTGCTGGGATGTTGTTGTTATACTCTTGTTCCCTTGTCGGGATCCTTTTATGACTGATGTTGAATTGTATATGGGAACTGGTTGCACGCCTGCAACAAGATATATGAAATGGGAGCGGGTTGCACGCCTGCAACGAGATATATAAAATGGGATTGGGTTGCACGCTTGCAACAAGAAAGAAATGAAAGTGAATACCGTATTTGTTTTCCTTATTCTTGTTGGCAATTAAATTTTGGTTTCCTTACATTCGTCTTTAGTATTTTGTTGTTATTTGATACTTCCCGTAGCATGCCTTCCCCTTCCCATCTTTAACTGTAAATAGCTACTTTTATTTTTCGCTGTATATGATTTAACTGCACAGGTTTATTTGGTAGTCTGGTCCTAGCCTCGTCACTACTTTAACGAGGTTAGGTTAGGCACTTACCAGCACATGAGGTCGGTTGTGCTGATACTACACTCTGCACTGTGTACAAATCCCGGTACTGGAGCATACGGACCTTAGCTTTGGGTTGCTGCCTTCAGTCCATTCGGAGATCCGAGGTAGTCTTGCAGTTGTCCGCAGGCCCTGGCGTCTCCTTATATCCTTTCATCCTGTTTCATTTATGTATTTCTGAGAAAACATTGTATCTATTTTTCGGACCCTTATTTGTAGTATTCCTAGACCGTATGTAAAATTATGATACCAGTTCTAGGTAGTCTATGTTTAAGGAATTGTATTGGTAATATTTAATTGGTTATATTTGTTCTTCCGCTTATTAAATTTCACTGTTTATATAAGGTTGGTTTATAATTGTTAAAGGATTAAAATGGGAAAAGGTAAATAATTCAAATGGTTGGCTTGCCAAGCTTTCACTAGTAGGCTCCATCACGACTCCCGAGGATGGAAAATCCGGGTCATGACACTAAGATTGTATTGTTTGCCTGATGTGTGTGCACTGCTAAAGAAAACTATTGTTACACTTATGATGAATTTTCATTACAATGACTACTATTTATATAAAAAACTGTGATTACATGATATTTATTCACTAGATACTACGAATAAGCAAAAATAAAAATCAAACTACTCAATCATCTTTAACCACAAATTCATCACCAATCAAGTGGTCTATTTTCCCATCATGGTGCTCAAAGAAGTGTCACGACCCCAAACACCCCAGTCGTGATGGCGCCTATCGCAGTACTAGGCCAGCCGAAACAACACGAACAATATAAAGGTCTTTTGTAAATTCATTTTTCTAATAAGATATAATCTCAAATCTTTCATTTTAATCTATGTCAAATATGCGAAAAAAGACAAATACGTAAGTACATCAACCCAGCCCGATCCTGGTGTCATTGGTCATGAGCCACTAAATACAACTCAACACTGTCTGCTTAATACAAGATAAGTCTGAAATATAAAATACTAAGGATAGGAAGGAGAAAGGAAGGGCTGCGAACGCCGTGCAGCTACCTTACAATCTCCGGATAGTACTCTGAAGGCAACGAATAGCTCTCACTCAGAGGCTCTGGCACCTGGATCTGCACACAAGGTGCAGGGAGTAACGTGAGTAAGCCAACTCAGTAAGTAACCAAAGTAAATAAAGGCTGAGTGCAGTGACAAGCATTTAAAATCATATACATACTTTATAAAAAATCTCAACAGAAATATCAAAGTCAAAATCTGTAGTGCAGTAACCAAATATCTCGTAAAAACTCCAGTTTCAATGAAAATCCTTTAAAGTATTTGTTCAACATTTTTCAATAGAGGCTTAGTATAGAAGAAGAGTAAAAATAGAAATCTCATAAACAAGCCCCTCGGGCAAAGTATCACTCATAAGTATAGCCCCCGGAAAAGCATCTCAGTCACTCGTGACTCAGCTTTCGTCAATCAGTACTCACATTCAGCTCTCCCGCTCAATAGATATCTCATAATAATAACCGTTGTAGCGTGCAACCCGATCCGTAAATATATATAGTCGAATACGCTCACTGGGGGTGTACAGACTCCGGAGGGGCTCCTACAACCCAAGCGTTATATCGCTGCGGCATGCAACCCGATCCATATATATAAATATCGCTGCGGCGTGCAGCCCAATCCATAAATATATATAATCCTCGCCATCAAGTCCTCGACCTCTCTCCCAGTCATTAACCTCATAGCCACTTGGGCATTTCAGTAAAAATAAGGGAACTCAGCCCAAACAATTTTCATATATTTAAAGTAGAGTAATGAAACTGAATCAAACAATAAACAGGTAAAAATCATGACTGAGGATATGCTTTTAAATCAAGACAGTGTGAGGAAATTAGTAAAATACCTTCTAAGGGTCCAAATAGTTCGGCACAAGGCCCCTAACATGGCATTCAGCCCAAGTTAACAGATTTATTTCTAAAACACATGGATATCATATAAAGTTTATCAAAACATGCAACTCTACAGTTGCCACGGGACAGACCAAGTCACAATTCCTACGGGTGCAGGCCCACACGCCCGTCACCTAGCATGTGTGTCACCTCACTTATCAAAACAATACAAAATTTCGGGGTTTCATACCCTCAGGTCTAGATTTACAATCGTTACTTACCTCAAATCGGACGAAAATCTATTTTGCGATGCCCTTGCCTCTCCACTTGGCCTCAAATCGTCCCAATCTATCCAAAATCAGAATCATAACATCAATACAAGCCAAAGGGACAAAGCCCACGTGAAAATTATCACACTAAACTCAAAATCCCGAAATTGGTCAAACTGACACCCGGGCCCACGTCTCGGATTCCGATAAAAATCACAACACTAGAATCCTTATCCTCTTACGAGTTTATACATACCAAAAACATCAAAATCGGACCTCAAATGGCCCTTTCAAATCCTCAATTTAACCCTCTAATTTCAAGCCATAATTTCTCAAATTTTCATGTCTAATCAATTGAAATTCACCATATATACAAGTATTAAGTTTAGAAATCTTACCTCAAGAAGAATCCCCTTGATTTACTCTTCAACACCCTCTAAAGTCTCCAATCCCGTCTAAAAAATGGTGGAAATGGGCAAAAATTCGCGAAGGAATGCTTATATAGTTTCTGCCTAGGCATTCCCGCACCTGCGGCCCCAAACTCGCACCTGCGCGACCGCACCTGCTGTCCAACAGGTCACACCTGCAGAAATCACTTATCCACCCAAAGCCGCTTCTGGGGTTCCTGCCCTTTTCAACCTTGGACGCATCTGCAGCCCTTTCTTCGCTTCTGCGGGCCTGCACCTACGATCCCCAAGCCGCAAGTGCGGTTATGACAGGAACAACAGCTGAAGCTGCTAAATCTCAATTCCAATCTTTTCGACAATCTTCTGAAATCATCCCGAGGCCCCCGAGACCTCAAAAAAAAATACGAACAAGTCCATTTCATCAGTCAAACTCATACTAACCCTCGGAACACTCAAAATAACATTGGAACACTAAATCACCCTCGGATTCAATCCTAAAGATTTCCACACTTCCGAATTTTGCAATCGATCCAAAAACCTATCAAACTTCATCCGAATGACCTAAAATTTTGCACACACGTTTCAAATGACACAACGGACCTACTCAAATTTCCAAGATTCTATTATAACCCGATATCAAGATTTTCACTGTCGATCAGAAAATGCCAAATTCCAATTTCGCCAATTCAAGCCTAAATCTACCACGAACCTCCAAATTACATTCCGAACATGCTCCTAAGTCCCAAATCGCCTAACGAAGCTATCCAAACCATGAAAACCAAATTTCGAGATCATTTACTCACAAGTCAACTTTTGATTGACTTTTCCAACTAAAGCTTCCAAATAAGAGAGTAAGTGTCTCATTTCACTCCAAGACCACCCCGAACACAGAACAACCAACACAATAAGATAAAATATAGCTGAACAACACATAAGGAAGAAGAAATAGGGAGAACGGAACTGTGACTCATGAAACGACCGGCCGGGTCGTTACAAGAAGTCTGCCATATCCAAGTGGGCGATGTCAAATTCATTTTCATAGACAAGATTAGCTTCAGAGCCTTTATTCTTTAGAGATGCTTGATAAAGCTCAACCAAATTTTTTGGTGCACGACAAATATTTTCCCAATCCCTTTTCTACCGCAACGATAACATTAAGTTTCTAAACCATTCGTCTTTGGCTTCTCATCTTTCCCTTTCCACTTTTGGTGGTTACTTTTCTTTGGGGAGTGATTAACACCAGAAAAATTTCTTCCTCGTCTACAGCCACGACCACGACCACGACCACGACCATGAATAGGGCCACGACCTTTTCCACACTTAGCATAATGAGATTACACCTTATCCACTTCAGGCAATGGTGTAGACCCAGTGGGTCAATTTTCGTGATTTCTCATGAGCAAGTCATTATTTTGTTCAGCCACAAGGAAAAGAGAAATCAACTCAGAGTACTTCTTGAAACCTTTCTCTCTATACTGCTGTTGCAAGACCATATTGGAGGCATGAAACGTTGTAAATATTTTTTCAAGCATATCATAGTTAGTGATAGTATCTCCACAGAGTTTCAATTTAGAAGCAATTCTGAACACATTATAATTATATTCAGAAATAGACTTAAAGTCTTGGAGCCTCAGATGAGCCCAATCATATTTTGCTTGTGGAAGAGTGACCAACTTTAAGTTGTCATATCTTTCCTTTACTCCATTTCACAAAATAAGTGGATCTTTGACTGTGAGATATTCTATTTTCAACCCTTCATCAAGGTGATGGCGCAAGAAAATCAAGGCCTTAGCACAGTCTTGGGTGGATACTTTATTTTTGTCTTTAATGGCGTCTCCAAGACCCATTGCATCTAAATGTATTTCAGCATCCAACACCCATGTCATATAGTTCATGCCCGAAATTTCAAGGGCAACGAACTTTCTTTTCATAATATCGGTCATAATTAAAAGAGGAGAAAAGTTTTACCTTAGTCTTCTCAAAGAGCTTCTTGAGACGGTAGAGTCGCGTGCTAATAACGTGAAATAAAACAATAAAGAAGAATATTGCAAAGAAAGAGAGAAAGAATTCTTATTGCTTTGAGATGAATTACAATGGAATAGAACCCTCTATTTATAGGAAGAGGGTGACTTAGACACCAAGTAATAAACCCTTAGATCTCTCTAAAATATAGACATTCACCATAAATAAAATTTTATTTATAACCGTAGTCACATTTTGAATAGTTGAGAATTATTTTTGGCCATTTTCCCTTCTATTAAACAACACAAATAACGTAAAAATTATTTTACATGATTAGTGTATATTAAAATATTTTGACAATAAAAGCATGTTTATGATTTGCGAGCCTTTCATTGCTTGGTGAGTACAAGAAAATTGCGAGCAAATGCACATTTAGCCCTTCTCAGGGATACTATTTAAAGATAGCCAGTACTTATTTTGTCCTGAAATTTTAAACTAAAAATTTTAACTCGGAATAATTCAGAATATTTTTGTCTTGAATATTTGAACTGAAAAACTAAAATCCAGAACGCACTGGCTAATTTTTAAATACAACCCTGTAAAGTGGCTACCTGGTGTCATTTCTACGAAAATTGCCATATCCCAAGACAAAACAGAAATTATTGTGACCACACTTTCTGAACTAGTAGAGCAAAGTTATCATCATACATTATTTTTCTATGCAGAGCAGAGTTATTATCACAAATAAAAATCACAACTATTCTCTTAAACCATAAGATGGAGAATCCTTGTCCACTCTCTCTTTTATTTATTCAGAAATTCAAACTAGCACTCATAAATGACGAATACAACAAGAAAAAGCAAGAACAAGAGGTATCTTCTCCCGCCCGAATATGGTGTATTGAGTTTATATATAACAAGGATCAGAAAGACCGAAGTTGAGTCCCCAGAGCTCAAATCTTCCTTTCATGAAATCATAGTAACCTCCCTTCAATGCCAAAGTCTTATTCACCAAAGCATCGCTCACAAATGGGTACGTAAGCAAATTGGCTAGTGATACATTCACAGCTTCCTGCAGTTTATCCATTCCCATTATTATTTATAAACTTTTAGTTGATATTTATAGAAAAAAAAGTAAAAAAGACAATTAGTGTGAGAACACTATTTTACCTTCTCACAATATTTGACTTGCTCTTTAAAAGTTTTATCCCCATGTTCAGCTAGTACTTTTGCTTTGGCAGGCAATCCAATTTTCACCCAATCCTCTATAAAGTCACTGCATCATCACATATAAACATTTCTTCAAATTAGTAATATAACATAATTAATTGGTAAGTTAAACATTTTTTTCTTATTCATTATACTGTTAATATGTATAACTTAAATGGTTTACTTAACGATACATACGTTGATTCAGAACCATCTTCTGGGAGTTCCATAAGAGCCTTAATACCTCCACATGCACTATGGCCAATGACTAAAATGTTTTCTACCTTAAGATGAACAACTGCGTATTCGATTACAGCTCCTACTCCCGAGTATTTAGTCTGTTGCAATCCAAATCCAACACAGAAGTAAAGTAAATTAATAATATTACTACAGAATAGAAAGAAGGAGATAATGCATAGAAATTAATTGATAAATGACCTTGTCATAAGGAGGGACCATGTTGGCGATGTTTCGAAGCATAAAAGCTTCACCGAGCTGAAAATTCAGCACATGAGATGGGCTCACTCGTGAATCGGAGCAGGCAAACACAAGAAACTGTTACATGGTTGGATACATGATTTTTTAGCTATGAAAAATTAAATTACAAAGTAAAAAAAAAAAAAGAAATCTTCCAACTGGTCGAGCTAATTCAGTGCCTGAGAAGTCACAACTTGTACATTGTGTGACTAGCTAGTTATATTTCACCGACCAACAAAATGCAAAGATACTTAAAGGCATTCCGGTACACAAGGCATCCCTCATTTACACAGGGTCCGCAGAAAGTCCGTACCCAAAAGGTGTGATATAGATAATCAGGTATGTATGAACAAAGTCCCACATTGAAAGTAGAAAAAGAAAAAGTTTCTACTTATAAAGAGTTGGATACTCTTAATGGTATGAGGCATTTTGAGGAAAACCATGTGGGTTTGGTCCAAAGCAGATAATATTACACTATGTTAAGAGTATTTTTGGGTCATTTTATTCCAATACCCCTAACCTACAGGTCACACAATGATAACTTTACGCTTACTCTAAGGCATAAACAATAACAAATGTAATAAGATCTTTTACCTTGGGTTCCTGTCCTTTCTTGAGTTTCTCAAACAATTCTGGATTTTTGCTGATACATGTAAGAAATAGTTTATTAGGTGTTGTCATTTCAAGATTGTTTTGTTTAATTATCATTATATGAAAATTAATAACACACTTTTAACATGTTAGGGAAAAGAAAAAGAAGGAAACGTAGGGGCTTTACTCATATATCTCTGTTTTGAAATAATAAAAGCCCGTCTTGATCCTTTGAACAGGGTCGAAGGAATTGCAGCCTGTCGTTTGTAACTCAGTTGTGATTTCATCAATTCTTTCTGCTACAACCGGTTTCAGTTCTTCCTTCTCACTTCAATTGCACGATTTCCAAATCCAACACCCATAATTAATGCTATTGGTTTATTAAATTGCTACTTAAGCAAAAAAATGTATATTCTTAAGCAAGTGTTATAATGTACCACACTGCATTTATTACACCTTTAGAAATTATTGGGAAAATGCATAAGTACCCTCCTGACCTATACCCGGATTTTTAACTACACATTTTTTTCTTTGCAGGAATTCTATTACCCCCTTAAACTTATTTTATATGAAATTATTTGCACCATTAACGCTGACGTGACAGAGCGTGTGTATTTCACTCTTCCAAAGGAGAGTAAGAAGAGAGAAAAAAAATAATTTTTAGATTATTTTTTACCATTTTTTCTTTTTTTTCCTTTTCCTTTTCTTTTACTTTTTTTTTTCGTTTCTTCTCTAATTCCGGCGGATATTCGTTCACCGGCGACTTTGTCTAACCGTTTTTCTTTCATTTTTTCTTTTCACACACAATTAAACTCTCATAAAGATCTATTCATAAGCAAAGCAAAATACACTCAGATTTGAGGGAAAAAATTCATCATCGGAAAACCTTCCCACGCCGGAAAAAATGATGTATTGAAATTTTAACTGAAAAAAGTTTTCTCATCTTATATTCGATTTTATTTCTTTTGCTCTTCCTCCCACACATAAATTACACTTTCAAGAAAAAATTATATATATATAAAAGAAAACACACTTAGATCGGGATAAAAATCTGTCGCCGGAAAAACAATCGCAGGATATTTAGTGAAAGAAAAAATGTGTAGTTGGAAATCGGGGTATAAGTCAGGGGGTACTTATGCATTTTCCCGAAATTATTACTCTATAATGAATACAAAATTTATATAAACATATATGTTACAACATAGTTCAACTACGTAAATATATTTATTATCTTTTCTAAGAATAATCATTTAAATATAAAAAAAAAATTCAATAACTTTTTTGAAAAACTGTTTAAGCAGCTAGCTAGATATTTAAAAATATTTTTGTTGAAAAAGTTTTAAAACACAACTTTGAACAAGTACTTGGGTTAAAAGGAACAACTTTGGTTTTTTTTTTTTTCTCAATATTTAAAAACAAAAGTATCTTACGATTCCTTTTTAAAGCATATATCAGTTAATGTTTTACATACGATGGTCCAAACCTGAGGAGGTTCTGGAGTGAAACAATGGCCTTCTCGTAACTTCCTTTTGCCATGTCTTCTCTCTCTACTGTATATGGTGAAATCAAAAGGTAGAGATAGACATTAAAACAATTGGTGAGTGGCCTATCTAAAATACGTCCAAAAACAAAATAAGAGGTCGGTATAGATTTCAGAAATGGCAAAAGAGGAACTATGATAATCCATAAGGTGTACATGTTCAGCAAGTAGAAAGTTACAAGCCAAGAAAGACGTTGTGAATAAGACAGTTATGATACAAATTGTGTGGTAGTCATCACATGTACGAGGTTGTCTAATTTTATAGATTCATTAATTTTTCATACAATAATTCAAAGAACCTATTCACATAAAATTAAAAGGCTAAAAGATGGCCCTATTACTTGTTTGGCAAGAACTTTAATTTACGCCATTGACATGTCCATTTAATTTGGTTGATTTTGAAGTTTATTTAGAGCTACCACATGCACATGACGAAAGAATTGAAGAGTACATTTAAGAAGAAAATCGCTTCCTTTTTCTATCGTTTTCATTCTCTAGGTTCTTCACGTGTAATCGAGACAACATCTATCTTAATTTCGGAGATTAATGATAATAACAAAGTAAAAGGTGAATTAATGATAAGAGAGTCATGTATGCTAGCAATGCATTGTTAACAAGATTTACTTGTAGATAAAAAGACATTAAAATCATCTAAATAGATTATATGCACCAACAATATAATTATGTAAGTATTTAAATTTTTGCATAAAACTGATTATACGCGGAAGAAATAGGTTGTAAAGTCTAGTCGCCTAGAATTTCAATGAGACTATATTTTCTCAATGTAATGTCGACTAAAGAATATCTATAGGTAAGCTTAAAATGTGAAATTTGTAATCTCAAAAATAAAATAAGCTAATATGCTACAACATGTAAAAATGACTTGATGATGTAAAATTCAACGATGTACACAATTTAAACTCTAATATAAGCTATATATAAAAGACAAAAAGAAAGAAGGCGAATTAAGAAAAAGTGAGAAGGTATATATATATATACACCAAAGTGGGGTGATGATGGGAGGAAGCTGAAGAGTTATTAAGTCTTGCAAAATTATAATGGCGAAGAAATGTGGGTGGGAAATTTTGGTTTCTTTAGCCTGAAATTTATACTACTCAAGTAGTAGCTAGTAACTAGTAAAACTAATTGCCGTGTCCTCTATCATCTTTCTTTGTTTTGGTGTACAAGTCATTATCATTTTTTTATTATTCATATTAGGTATGTTACATAATAAACCAAACGATGAAACTGTTGAAAACGACTGCTGGGCAAATAAGAATTTCAATCCATTTGATCACCATATCTCGTGAAACATGCACTGGGTCGGACCGCCCTAATTATAACCTTTTAGCGATCACCATTTCTCAGCTAGCTACTACTGTAAGTGGATTTAAGATTTATTATTTTAAAATGTAAAGATACTTTGATATATTAGTGAATTCAAATATGTGTTAGCACGTTTGTTGCCAATTTACCGGATAATCAATGATTATAATTACTTTGTAAGCACTGACCTCATTATATAAATAATTTTCATATAATTAGTGTATAAAATTATATAAGTAAATTTCATACCGGAAAATGCATATCTCAAGGAGGTTGTGGAAATATTGCAAATATTCTGCAGGGGCGCACACACATATTCTATTACAAGGTTTAATACTAGTTATACGCCTGTGCCTCTGCCGATTAAAACTTTTCGGATGTGGCTTCATCAGCGGCGCCACAAACAGAAGGTAACCATGCAAATCAAATGACGTGGAGCAACAAGAAGAAGGAAATAAAGACCCATAGGGCTCGGCACGAAGTGATTCATCATGCTCAAACATGAGTCAATCGCTCGTTAGGGATGGTTTATAGATCATCAAATTCTCATAAATGGAATGAAAAGTGGGTCCACGTAAATGTTCAAGCATACATCGTGCCCAATTAAGATGTGTGATGATAACTATGTGATAATATATTTATCTATATTTATACAATATTAAAAGAGCGAAGACCTTAAAGAAAGATCGTTCGTCTTTTTTATCCTTCAAATGCATATTTCACATTGAATAAAATTGTAATTTAATTTTTTTTTTAATATTTAGGACTTTGAAATCGACTAAGATTCTGGCTATTAAATCATTCCTTATTTGAACTGAGTAAAAAGTATTAAAATTAAGGGCTTTGATTCAAATAAGATTTACGTTATATAATTTATTTCCTTATTTGAACTATACAACATAATTATATTTTCTTTTCAAATTACTTTTGCTAATGTTTAGAATTTTGAAAAAGTACACAATGAGTTTGTTTGACCATTTAACAATGAATTATTTTATATGGCATATAGTTTGAATTAGCCAGCGGCCGTGTGTGTTTGCAGATATTCAAGTTCATGTTTCCTAATTAAAAAAAGGTTCAAGTTTGGGGAAAATAATATTTTTGTATATTTTCTTTTCTTGCGTAATGAGGAGCTTCAAATTTTTTGAACTTAGATATAATTTAGTACAAAAAGCTCCAAAAAGGTTTTAAATATTAGTGAAAAATAGATTCACCACGCGGGTCTATTAAATGGCAACACATGTTAGCAAAGTTATGAGAAAAGCGAAGAATGACGTGTAAAGACGATATGTAAAACACTCTCGGGACAGAACATACTCGTACCATGTCTGTTAGTCTCGAAACTGATCATCATAGAATAATCATGGATCAGGTACGGGAGAATAACTCATAATTACAAATGAGGAAAGAATCAATTAATCCCGCATTATATGAGATTTTCCATCTTTACACTATCAGTTACAAATCAATTATGTAACGTACAATAAATAAAATAAATGGTTGTAACAGGCAGAACAAGGCAATTAATTACGAAATTGACTCAACAAGCACGAGATTGACTCAACATGTACGAGATTCACTCAACAAACACGAGATTGACTTAACATGTACGAGATTGACTCAACAGGTACGGTATTGACTCAACAAGCAGGAGATTGACACAACATGTACGAGATTGACTCAATAGGTACGGGATTGACTCAACAGGTACTAGATTGATCATCAGTTACGAAATTTCAGCATTTGCTTAGCTGTTACAAGTCTTCCAAAAGTAACGCGTGGATTAAGTAAATGTTTATAATGGACCCATAAATCAAGGAGAATGGTTACCTAGATCTAGTTCTATAAATAGAGACATTTGACCCCCATTGTAATCATCTAATTTTTCTTCTCTACAGTTCTATACATTGTAATTCATAGCATCTTACTCCCATGTCAGCCATAGCTCGGCTCTTCAAGCTCCGTTTGGCTCATCATCCTCAGAGCCGGATCTAGGATTTCAAGAAGATGGGTTCACCACTAAAGAAAGAAGGAGAAAAAGTGTTAAGTGAGAGTTGATCCTTGTTTCTTTGAGTAAATAATTAAGTATTGAACCAAGTACACCATTTAACTTTTATGGAGTATGGTGCCAATACACAATATTCAACCAATTCTAGAAAATATATACATAAAATACTTAGTTTGATGGAGGGACCATGGGTTCACGTGCCCTGTAATTTCGGCTATACATCCGCCCCTAATCATCCTATCACGGATCATCCAATAAGAATTATTTCTTCTCTGCTTTATTTTTATTATATTATCTGTCATTGAATTTATTTTTCACTTCTCTATCACGTTGTATCAATAAAAATTTATATCTTTCGGATCGAATCGATTGCTTGTAGCCCGTCATATAAAATTAATTGCTTTGACCTTAAAAATTATTTTTTGGATTAAATACCCACCACGAAAATAAATAAACCAAGGATATTTAAATATATTTGATCGTACAAAAAATAATTACATTATATTTTTACTGTATACATATATATATTAATATTTGCTAGAAGTTAGTAGTATTATATTATGAACGTTAGTGTTATTAAATTGTCCACGAAGTACATGCCTAAGAATATATGTAATATGATTGAATACTATATATAACCATAACTTTCATAGCAAATTTAAAACTATTTCACTTATGAAAAATGCATATCTCACGAGATTTAGACTCAACCTTCATATAATTAGCCAATCTATAAATATTTAATATCCGCCTTTTAATATCCGCCTTATACATGGGTAGGACAAGATTTTATTAAAAATCTTTAAATATAAAATCTTGTCATACCCATGTATAAGACGGGTATTAAATATTTATCGATTGACTAATTAGGTGAAGGTTGAGTCTAAATCTCTTGAGATATGCATTTTCTATGAGTTAAATATTTTCAAATTTGCTATGAAAGGTGTGGTTCTATATAGTATTCAATCATACTTAGGCATATACTTCGTGGACAATTTAATAACACCAATATTCATAACATAATACTACTAACTTCTAACACATGTTTTTAAAATATATATACAGTAAAAATATGATTTAATTATTTTGTAGATATGCCATTTTATTTTGTTAGATATGCCATATAAAATGATAATTCATTGTTAAATGATCAAACAAACTCATCGTGCACTTTTTCAAAATTCTAAATATTAGCAAAAGTAATATGAGAGGAAATATAATTATGTTGTATAGTTCAAATAAGGAAATAAATTATATAAGGTAAATCTTATTTGAGTTTAAAGTCCTAAATTTCAGGACTTGTTACTTAGTTCAATTAAGTAAAGATTTAATAACCAGAATCTTAGTCAATTTCAAAGTCCTAAATATTAGAAAAACTAGTAAGAGACTGTCCCTGCATTGCACGGGCCCAACACCCGAAGCACCAACTAAACATACAATAAATTTATGTTTATGTGAAGCATCAACTCATTATGTGTCACGACCCAATTTCACCACAGGTCGTGATGGCGCCCAACGCCGTTGTCAGGCAAGCCAACGCGGAAATATTAACAAGTTCTAGTTTTACTTTACCAAAACAGTTACAACAATTTCTAAATTTTGAATTTAAAATAGGTGGTAATTAGCTACGTACATTAATAATCATACAATCCCAAAAGAATAGTCTACTAATGTGTGTGCCAAGATCTAGTGTCACAAGTATATGGGCATCTAGTAGAATATACAAAAGAATAAATCTATCCTACTGTCCGAGATAGAATAGACAGCCAAAAGTAAAGAGAGACTCCATCATGTTGTTGAACGACATAGGAATGGAGCAGCTCACCGTAGAATCTCGGACTACGATCAAGTATGCGCACCAGATTGGTAACTAGATGTACCTGCCTCAGATCCTATACAATTAAGTACAGAAGCATAATATGAGTACATAAACAATATGTACCCAGTACGTATCCCGTCTAATCTTGAAGAAGTAGAGACGAGAGGTCGACTTGACACTAACTAGGGTCAATTAATATAAGAAAGTGTTATACTAAGGATGGACGTCACAAATAAATAACAATTTATAGCAAGAAGTGATAGTCCATTTCCTAGATATTATTACAGTTAGCCATTTACATATAAGGGCATTTAGCAAGGCAAGTCATGAATAAGAATTCACATAGATATCATGCACACATTATGCCGAGGTCGTACAGCCCGGTCCAACATAAAAGGAAATGTGCACTGCCAGAGGATCGAATGGCGCGAACCATAGATGCATCTATTTCTACCGAGGCGATCGACCCGATCCACAAATATCAATTATCATCAAGAGGGAACATAAGGCACAATAATAGCCAAATAAATTCATAGAAGTTATCAAGTGAGTGCATGCGTTCTCATACATTTATTTCCAACTCTTAACAAGTCCTAAGTGATCTCATTAACATGAAAGAATATAGACATTTGCAAATATAGCATGATACGGGTCCTAAACTATTAGGACAATTAACATAATAGTAGCTACGCACGGACTCTCGTCACCTCGTGCGTATGTAGCCCCCACAATTAGCAACACATGATAAATTAACTCACCTATAGGGATAATTCCCTCTTACAAGGTTAGAAAGGAGACTCACCTCGCTCCAAAGTGTACTCCCAATGTCGAGAACATGCTCAAACCCTCAATTTGGAGCCGAACGATCCGAGACTAATTACACGAGGTAGGAACTAGTCAATACAAGCTCAAGAGTTCGCATTTTAACTACTAAAGTAATTTTCTAACCCTAAACACAAGTTTCCTAAAATCCGACCCCAGACCCACGTGCCCGGATTCCAAAAATTTTCAAAGAAAGTTATTCTCTATAACCTAAGGATCAATATTATATGATTTCTACTCCATTCCATAATAAATTTCGTGGTTAAATCTATTTTTTATCAAAACTCTAGGTTTTGCTCTAACCCATGATTTTTCCCTAATCTTTGTGTGTTAATCTACCCAAGATTCAAGTATTAAACTCAAAATAAATAGGATGAACTTACCTCAAGATGCTAGGTAGAATCTTTCTCTTTGGAAGCTCCCAAATTGCCCAAACAATGGTGGAAATATGTCAAAAATGACACATTCCCGTATTAAATGAAGGCACTGCCTTCAACGATTTCCGCACCTGCGGTCTCGCTTCTGCGAGAGAGGGTCAATTGGCCAGGCAGGTTGGGACCGCTTCTGTGGTCTTTGGGCCGCTCTTGCATAGCCGCTTTTGCGATGATTTGACCGCACCTGCGGTCTCTCACCTGCAGCTGACCAACCGTAGGTGCGGTTATAACAGCAACCTGGAGCTTCAGCTCCTTCCAAAATTTCCTAACTCAACTCGGGCCTCGCTCGATTGATGCTCGGAGCCTCCCGGGCCCCGCCCGAACATACCAAAAAGTTTGAAATCATAAAACAGACTCTCTCGAACCCTCGGAACGCTCGAAACAATGCTAAATCTAAGAATCACCCCTAAAACCAATTGAATCAAACTTATGAATTTCAAGTTCCTCAAATTACTTCCAATGCAACGAAACATACTTATACTACTCGAATTGACACCAAATTTTGCGTGCAAGTCTTAAATGGCTATACAAAACTATTCCCGATCTCGAAACTCCATTCGGACCTAGATAACACAAAAACCCTACCCAAACCAAATATTTAAGAACTTCAAAATCTTTAAGGAATTAACTTTCACTATTAGGCACTAAAACGTTCCCGGGTCATCAAAAACCCGAACCGGACGTACGCCCAAGTCCGAAATCATCATACGAACCTGTTGGAATCCTCAAATCCAGATTCCGAGGTCGTTTACTCAAAACATTGACCGAAGTCAAACTTGGCCTTTTAAGCCAACCTTAAGGAATCAAGTGTTCCGATTTCAACCCAAACTCTTCCAAATCCCGAACCAACCATTCTCGCAAGTCATAAATTAGTAAAACCAAGTACGAAAAATCTTATTTAGGGGAACGAGGTTCTAAAAAGCAAAACGATCAGTCGGGTCATTACATTCTCCACCTCTTAAATAAACGTTCGTCCTCGAACGGGTTTATATTCGTACATGAAGTGCCGAATAAGCGTGGATATCTTCTCCGCATGTCCTCCTCGGACTTCCAGGTCGCCTCCTCGACTGATTGGCCCCTCCACTAGACCTTTACTACAGAAACCCTCTTGGATCTCAACTGGCGCTTTTGCCTATCAATAATGGCAACTGGCTCCTTCTCGTAGCCCAATCTCTCGTCTAGATGAATAGTGCTGAAGTCTAACACATGAGACCAGTAAGCATGATACCTCCAAAGCATAGACACATGGAAAACTGGGTGGACTCCCGATAAGCTGGGAGGTAAAGCAAGCTCATATGCAACCTCCCCAACTCGCTTCAACACCTCAAATGGGCCAATAAACCTTGGGCTCAACTTGCCCGTCTTCCCGAATCTCATGACACCCTTCATCGGAGAGACTTTCAAGAGGACCTTCTCGCCGACCATGAATGATAGATCACGCGCCTTCTGGTCCGCGTAACCCTTCTATCTGGACTGCGCTATGTGTAGTCTTTCCTGAATCAACTTCACCTTTTCCAAGGCATCTTTCACCAACTCTGTTCTGTACAACTTAGCCTCACCAGGCGCGAACCACCCAATAGGAGAATGACATTGCCAACCATATAAAGCCTCAAATGGAGCCATCTCGATGTTGGACTGATAGCTTTGTTATAAGCAAACTCTGCCAAGGGCAAGAACTGATCCCACTGCCCTCTAAAGTCGATCACACATGCTCTAAACATGTCCTCCAAAATCTTAACTGTCCGTTCCGACTGCTCGTCGGTCTGTAGATGAAATGTTGTGCTGAGCTCCACACGGGTCCCCAACTCACTCTGAACGGCTCTCCAGAAATGGGAAGTGAACTGAGGACCTCTATTTGATACGATGGAAATAGGCAAACCGTGCAACCGGACTATCACCCAAATGTAAATATGAGCCAATCTCTCTGAAGTGTAAGTAGTCACAATCGGAATAAAGTGTGCCGACTTGGTCAACCTATCAACAATGACCCACACTGCATCAAACTTTCGCAAGGTCGGGGGCAACCCAACTATGTAGTCCATAGTAATGCGCTCCCACTTCCACTCAGGGATACCTGACCTCTGGTGTTCATACTTAACCTGCTGTAAATTCAAACACCTAACCACATACTTAACTATGTCTTTCTTCATCCGCCGCCACCAATAATGCTGCATCAGGTCACAATACATCTTCGTAGCACTTGGGTGAATAGAATACCACGAACTATGTGCCTATGCTAGAATCCTCTCCCTCAAGCCACCAATATTAGGAACACATATGCGACCCTAGAGTCACAGGACACCATCCTTGCTAATAGAAACCTCCTTGACACTACCCAGTAGCATCGTCTCTTTGAGAATTGCCAAATGCGGATCATCGAACTGTCGGGCCTTGATCTCCCCCAATAATGAAGACTGAGCAACAACACACACAAAGACTTGGCTGGGCTCTAAAATATCCAACCTCACAAGTCTGTTAGCCAAGGACTGAATGTCCAAGGCTAGTGGCATCTCCTTTGCTAGAATGAATGCCAAGCTACCCGTACTCTCTGCCTTCCTGCTTAAGGCATCCGCGACCACATTTGTCTTGCCTGGATGATAAAGAATGATTATGTCATAATCCTTCAGTAACTCAAGCCATCTACGCTTCCTCAAATTGAGATCCCTCTGCTTGAACAAATGCTGTAAGATGCGATGATCAGTATAAACCTCACATGACACCCCATACAGATAATGCCTCCACATCTTAAGAGCATGAACAATTGCCGCCAACTCTAGATCGTGCATAGGATAATTCTTCTCATGGATCTTCAGTTGGCATAAAGCATATGCAATAACTCGCCCCTCCTGCATCAATACACAATCTAAGCCAACGCGTAAAACATCACAATATACCATATATATCCTGAACCGGAAGGCAACACAAGAACTGGTGTTGTAGTCAAAGCCATCTTGATCTTCTGAAAGCTCGTCTCACAGTCATCGAACCAGCGGAAAGGAGCACCCTTCTAGGTCAATCTAGTCAGAGGTGATGGAATAGATGAAAGGCCCTGCATGAATCGCTGGTAATAACCTGCTAACCCTAGGAAATTCCTGATCTCGGCCACTAAAGTAGGACGTGGCCAACTCTGAACTGCCTTAATCTTCTTGGGACCCACCTTAATACCCTCTCCTGACATAATATTCCCTAAGAACGCCACTGACTCTAGTAAAAACTCACACTTGGAGAACTTAGCATATAACTTCTGCTCTCACAAGGTCTAAACCACTACTCTCAAATGCCGCTCGTGCTCCCCCAGGCTACGTGAGTATATCAAGATGTCATCAATGAAGACGATGACAATGGAATCAATATAAGGTCTGAACACCCTGTTCATCAAGTCCATAAATGTCACTGGGCCATTAGTCAAGCCAAATGACATCACCAGAAACTCATAATGACTATATCTAGTATGAAACGGAATCTTCGGAACATCTGAATCACGAATCCTCAATTGGTGGTACCCTGATCTCAAGTCGATCTTAGAGAACACCCTAGCACCCTGCAACTGGTCGAACAAATCATCAATGCGCGGTAACGGGTACTTGTTCTTGATGGTAGCCTTGTTCAACTGGTGGTAATCAATGCACATCCACATGGTCACATCCTTCTTCTTTACAAACAACACTGGTGCACCCCAATGTGACACACTTGGTCTAACAAACCCCTTTTCTAACAACTCCTCAAGCTGCTCCTTCAACTCTTTCAACTCTTTTGGAGCAATACGGTATGTCGGAATAGATATAGGCTGGGTACTTGGAGCCAAATCAATACAGAAATCAATATCGCGATCCGGTAGCATGCCAGGAAGATTAGAAGAAAACACATCGGCGAACTCCGAAACTACTAGGACTGAATCAATCGTCGGAAACTCTGCGGTGGTGTCCTGAACATAAGCCAAATAAGCCAAACACCCCTTCTAGACCATATGCTGAGCCTTTTGGAAAGAGATAACCCGACTAGATGTATCAACTGTGGAACCCCTCCACTCCAACCCTGGCAACCCTGACATTGCTAATGTAATAGTCTTAGCATGGAAATCAAGGACGACATGGTATGGGGATAACCAATCCATGCCCAGGATGACCTCAAACTCGATCATATCAAGCAACAAGAGATCTGCTCTAGTCTCGAAACCACAGAATGTGACTACACAAGACCGGTAGATCTGATCCACAACCACATAATTGCCCATAGGAGTGGACACATGAACAAGAGTGCCCAAAGGCTCAGGAAGAATAACCAGGAAATGAGCAAACAGAGATGATACATATGAATAGGAAGACCCTGGATCAAATAATACCGAAGCATCTCTACTACAGACGGAAATAATACCTATGATAGCGACATCTGAGGCCAATGCATCTGGTCTAGCCGGAAGGGCATAGAATCTGGATGGAGTGCCGGCTGGCTAGCCTCCTCCTGACTGGGCAGTAACTGGCTGACCTCTCCCTGTATGGCCTCTACCTCTAGGATGGCCTCTACCACTCTGTCCCCTCGCCTCTAGACGACTGGGCAACCGGTGCTGAAATCGTGGGCTGCTGACCTTGCTACATTGTCTTGCCCCGAAGTCTGGGGCAGTACCTCCTCATATGACCCAAGTCTGCGCACTCAAAACAACCCTACGGTGCGACGGCCTACTGTCCTGACGGCTGACCCTGATGGCCTGTAGACCTACTGGAAGAAACCTGAATAGTCGGTGGACGGTATGAACTCTTCGGCATAACACTGAAATAGGAACTATAAGAACCCTGGGGACCTGAATACCCACTGGAGGAACCTTGAATAGCTGGCGGGCAATAAGAACTCTCTGGTATGGTGCTGAAATATGGGCGCGTTGGAGCACCCCGAGTAGGTGGTGGTGCAGAATATGGGGGCCTTCTAGGCTGACCCCTCCCAAATTGACCTCTACCTCTAGCTAGGGCAGCTCTGAACTCTCCGGAGAATCTATCCCTCTTGTCCTGCTGCATCTACTCCCTACCTCTAAGATAGTAGCCCTCGATCCTCCGAGCAATCTCCACCACTAGCTGATAAGAATTCCTCATCTCCATCTCTTGGGCCATGTTGGCCCTAATGCCAGAATGCAACCCTGCGACGAACCTCAGCACCCTCTCCGCATCAGTAGGAAGTATTATCAATACATGGTGGGATCACTCAAAAAACCTCACCTCATAGTCGGTCACAGACATCTGACCCTACTCAAGCTGCTCAAACTGATATCGTAGCTCTTCCCTCTCAAAGTGTGGGATATACCTGTCTAGAAATAACTGTGTGAACTGACTCCAAGTGATGGGAGGAGAACCTGCTGGCATGCCAAGAACATATGACTGCCACCATCTACGATCCTTACCCTCCAGCTAGAAAGTAGTGAAGTCAACCCCATGCGACTCCAATATCCTCATGTTGTGCAGTCTGTCCCTACACCTATCAATGAAATCCTGGGCATCCTCACGACGCTCCCTTCCGAAGACAGGAGGGTGTAGCCTAATCCATCTGTCTTAACTTCTGTGAATCACCATCCGTAGCTGGTCTGGCCTCGGGCACTACTGCAGCAGCTGGTTAATCCCCATTCTCGGGTAGTACACTCGGAGTATGATACACTACAGCTGCATGGCCAGGAGCTTGAGCAGTAGGGGTTTGTGCTCCCCCTCCTACCTGTGATGTAGCTGGATCCGCTGGAAATAAGCCTGAATCATAGTGTCCATGAACCGCAACATACGACCCATGACCTCTTGGAAACCTGGTGCTGTCATGAAGTCAATCGGTGTAGGCTCAGCTGCGGGCACCTCGCTCTACTCCTCAATGATAGGATCTCCCGCACGATCCGCTGGCGGTGCTACTGGTACAGCTCTGGGATGCCCTCATCTCCTACCTCGAGCCGGTGCCCTCCCCCGACCTCTGCCTCGACCTCTAGCAACTGGGGGAGCAGCTCCTCCCGGGTCTGGAAGATCTGCCATGCGTGTCCTCACCATCTGTTAGAGAATAGAAGAGGGAAATTTGGTATACAAACCACTGCACGATAGGAAATGAATAAAGAGTAGTTTCCTAACACCTTATAGCCTCTCGAAGATAAATACAGATGTCCCCGTACCGATCCGCAAGACTCTATTAGGTTTGCCCATGACTTGTGAGACCTACGTGAACCTAGTGCTCTGATACCATGTTGTCACGACCCAATTTTATTATAGGTCATGATGGCGCCCAACATCGTTGTCAGGCAAGCCAACGCGAAAATATTAACAAGTTCTAGTTTTTCTATACCAAAACAGTTATAGCAATTTCTAAATTTTGAATTTAAAACAGGTGGTAATTAGCTACGTACATTAATAATCATACAATCCCAAAAGAATAGTCTACTAATGTGCGTGCTAAGACCTGGTGTCACATGTATATGGTCATCCAGTAGAATATACAAAAAAATAAATCTATTCTACTGTCCGAGATAGAATAGACTGCCAAAAGTAAAGAGAGACTCCATTATGCTGCTGAATGGCATAGGAAGGGAGCAGCTCACCGTGGAATCTCAGACTACGATCAAGTATGAGCACCAGACTGGTAACCAGATATACCTGCCTCAGATCCTGTACAATTAAGTACATAAGCGTAGTATGAGTACATAAACAATATGTACCCAGTAAGTATCCCATCTAATCTTGAAAAAGTAGAGACGAGAGGTTGACTTGAAAATTACTAGGATAAATTAATATAAAAAAGTGTTATACTAAGCATGAATGTCACAAATAAATAACAATTTATAGCAAGAAATGATAGGTCATTTCCTAGATATTATCACAGTTAGCCATTTATATTTCAGGGCATTTAGCAAGGCAAGTCATGAATAAGAATTCACGTAGATATCATGCGCACATTATGCCGAGGTCGTATGGACCGGTCCAACATAAAAGGAAATGTGCACTGCTAGAGGGTCGAATAGCGCGGACCATAGATGCATCTATTTCTATTGAGGCGATCGGCCCGATCCACAAATATCAATTATCATCAAGAGGGCACATAAGGCACAATCATAGTCAAATAAATTCATACAAGTTATCAAGTGAGTGCATGCGTTCTCATACATTTATTTCCAACCCCTAACAAGCCCTAAGTGATCTCATTAACATGAAATGATATAGACATTTGCAAATATAGCATGATACAAGTTCTAAACTACCCGGACAATTAACATAATAGTAGCTACGCATGGACTCTCGTCACCTCGTGCGTACGTAGTCCCCACAATTAGCAACACGTGATTAATTAACTCACCTATGGGGACAATTCCCTCTTACAAGGTTAGAAATGAGACTCACCTCGCTCCAAATCGTACTCCCAATGTCGAGAAATTGCTCAAACCCTCAATTTGGAGCCGAACGATACAAGACTAATTAAACGAGGTAGGAACTAGTCAATACAAGCTCAAGAGTTCACATTTTAACTACTAAAGTAATTTCTCAACCCTAAACACAAGTATCCTAAAATCCGACCCCAGGCCCATGTGCCCGTATTCCGAAGTTTTTAAAAGAAAGTTGTTTTCTATAACCTAAGGATCAATATTATATGATTTCTACTCCATTCCATAATATATTTTGTGGTTAAATCTAATTTTTATTAAAACCCTAGGTTTTGCTCTATCCCCATGATTTTTCCCTAATCTTTGTTTGTTAATCTACCCAAGACTCAATTATTAAACTCAAAATAAGAAGGATGAACTTACCTCAAGATGCTAGGTGGAATCTCTCTCTTTGAAAGCTCCCAAATCGCCCAAATAATGGTGGAAATGTGTCAAAAATGACACATTCCCGTATTAAATGAAGGCACTGGCTTCAGCGATTTCCGCACCTGCGGTTAGAAGACCGCATCTGCGGTCTCGCTTCTGCGAGAGGGGGTCCGCATCTGCTGAATTGGCCAGGTGGGCTGGGACCGCTTCTGTGGTCTTTGGGCCGCTCCTGCGTACCCGCTTCTGCAATGGTTTGACCGCACCTGCGGCTGACCAACCGTAGGTGTGGTTATGACAGCAACCTGGAGCTTTAGCTCCTTCCAAAATTTCCTAACTCAAATCGGGCCTCGCTCGATTGATGCTCGGAGCCTCCCGGGCCCCGCCCGAACATACCTAAAAGTTTGAAATCATAAAACGGACTCTCTCGAACCCTCGGAACGCTCGAAACAACGCTAAATCTAAAAATCACCCCCTAAAACCAATTTAATCAAACTTATGAATTTCAAGTTCCTCAAATTACTTCCAACGCAACGAAACATACTTATACTACTCGGATTGACACCAAATTTTACGTGCAAGTCTTAATTGGATATACGGAACTATTCCCAATCTCGAAACACCATTCGGCTCTCGATAAAGCAAAAACCCGCCCCAAACCAAATATTTAAGAACTTCAAAATCCTTAAGGAATCAGCTTTCACTATTAGGCACCAAAATACTCCCGGGGTCATCCAAAACCCTATCCAGACGTACGCCCAAGTCCGAAATCATCATACGAACCTGTTGGAATCCTCAAATCCGGATTCCGATGTCGTTTACTCAAAACGTTGATCGAAGTCAAACTTGGCCTTTTAAGTCAACCTTAAGGAACCAAGTGTTCCGATTTCAACCCAAACTCTTCCAAATTCGGAACCAACCATTCCCGCAAGTCATAAATCAATAAAAGAAAGTACGAGAAGTATTATTTAGGGGAACAAGATTCTTAAAAGTAAAACGACCAGTCGGACCGTTACACTATGTATCTTGGAGATTTTTGTAATGAAAGAACTTACACAGATGCAACTAAACATGTTAGAAGGAATTAATATAGCTACATTCAACTGAGAATTACATGGCTAACACTATTTTTTTCATGAAAAAGTTTGTACTGAAATATAACTGAATGTCCTTGCTTTGTCACTTCTACAAAAGGGAAGAATTGACTTAAAACAGTAAGAATAGTCGCAGCAACGGCAGTACAAAATGGACATTACCCCGCCACTGCACATATTCATCTTGAATGGTATTTGCCTCTTCTCCAACAAACAACATGAAACGTAATTTGATAGTTGTTTAGTCAAAGCTTCAATAGGAAGCTTGAGATTCCGACTATTTCACGGATTTATCTCTTGGTTGAGCCAACTGTTTCATTATCATTCTCCAGTTCTTCAATACTGAACGCATCCATTGAGTAACACCAGCAACAACTTATGGAAGTTGATTCACGTCATAAGATGATTCTTTCACCAAATTATTAAATAGCTGGCCCGCTCATAACAATAGAACCGCTCATCCCCTATCTATAGTTTTGCAACAAAGGTTGCAAGTCATATGACTGACAGAGTAAATTGAGATCGACAATATAGCGCCATAGAGGGTTAGATATGATAACTTAATTTTTATGAATTAGCCACAATAGAACTTTGTAGTTATAAAATGGTATAAAATTAAAAAAGATTCAAATATGTTTCTAACATACAGAACATATGCACACCTAAAACTGAGTATCTTACTCAAAGAAATTCTAGCACTGTTATATACCCTAATAGCTTTCTCAAGACCAATGCACAAAAAATAACCGAAAACAGGTGCGTCACTCGCGTTAGCATCCAATAGAAACGTAGGTCTAAGACACCTGAAATGAAAGGAAATAACATGTGAGAGGACTGCTGAAAAAATTTACTTATTTTGAGAGTAGTAACAGCTGGTCAAGAGATGCACTTATTTGTTGAACATTTCTGCTAAAAAACATGCAAAATTCCATGTTGAGCATTGTCAATACACATATTTTGCATTATAGTACATGCTCATAAGAAAGGAACTGAAAAATATATTAAGCGCAAATGCAGTATACATCTTTTATCATATGTAGAACATAAAACAAAAGAAAAGAATAGGGAAAAGAGAGAGATTAAGTGAGTGCAATGAAGGAGCGAGAGAAAGAAGACTCAGTTCATGAAATCCCATTCAACTCACCTAAAGTGCGATGCATAGGTCTTGTTTTGTGTGAGTTAAACGTTCATGTCTTCTGTGTGTGCACCATTTGGTATTGAATAAAATAAATCTACTACAGCTTTAACTCTATGCAATAATATCTCTACATTTTGAAGAGCAACCACCACTAGAACTCCTCCTATAACATATTCCCAGAGTCAACAGGTGTGACTTCCTATCTTGCAATCCCTGAAGTGAGAGGATATGATGAAGTCCTCTGAAACAATGTAGAATCGGATGATTATGCTTACTGTTAATAGTAGGAGAAATACATGCACATTTACTTCAACTTGTGAATAAAAAATGATATCATCATTAAAACGCATTATGCCTGATAAATATCATCAAAATATGGTATTATGATGAAATAACATTCAACTCTACCAAAATAATAAGAAATCTTATTCTGCATTTATTTTCGTATTTTTTTCTCTGCTTTTTTGTTATCCTATATATTCTGAATATCAATTACAGTGTGATCTTTTGGCTTGTGTTCTTTAGAACAAAAATATTACATCTGCTATAAAATAAAGTACTATAATACTTTCGGTTGGAAAAAAAAAATCTAAATTTCTCTCATTTCATCTGAAAGAATAAAATAGAAAAAGAAGCGAGAAGCCTATAAATTATTAACAGGCTGATATTTTTTTGTAGATTCTGCTAGATGGAGTTGAATTCTAGTTGGTAATGTTTATACGGTTAAGCTTTTTGTCAAGTTTCGTCTTAGATTTATCATCTCATATAGTTGTTAGTTCTATAGAGCATGCACTCATCCTAGAATCTATAAGTACTAAAACACTCATCCTGAAATTCAAAATTTTCAACTTATTATTTCTCAAGAAAAACATAGCCTCAGACCCTATAGAAGATATTCATTTTATTATTCAAACATAATTGGACCCAAAATATTAGATTAGTAACAATAACAAAAATTATTCGCCCGAAATGAAGGTTCCCTAAGAAAAATTATTTTATTGAGTTTAAATTTAATTGAGAAAATCTGAATCAAACAGCCAAAAAAATTACGATCAGAAACTGAAGCTCAATGAAGAAATTACTTAGTTTTGTATATAATGATCCTATGAAAAATTATAATTAAAAGATAGAGGAAATGCAGCTTCCTCTAGCAACAGTTTCCTAGCATGCATTAAAAGATCGAAATGAATACATTCCATACTTCTAATCTATCATTAGCCGAAAGCACCCAAATCAACTTACTTTACTTCAACTATTGCAATAGTATTACCCATCTGTCTCATTAAAAGATTGATAAAGTAAGATGAAATATTATTTTTCAAGTAAGTTTATCACTCGTCTTAAATATGTCTATCTCAAGATAGAGCGTAAATAAGAAATAAAAAAAGAAAAAGCAGATGAATTTATTAATTCTTTACGCTGAGAAGATGTTTTCTTTAAAATGAAATACCCAACATTTCATCATATGCCCTAACTCTCAGAAAGCATTTAAAGATACCATACTGATTGTCAAAACAGAGAAAAGCCTAAAACTTTCAGCAAAGAGATCCCTATTTAGCATAAAACCTAGAGTAATTCATCCTTATTATCAAAATCAGACAAAAAAATTTACTCCAACCAAAACCAACACATGCATGAATTTCACTGCACCAATTGAAACTGTAGAACCCCAAGTATCTCTCTTTTTCAATTAACATAACAGAAGAAGAACATCATCAATAAACAAAACAGAAAAAAGAGAAAAGAGCAACATACTGACAAAGCAGAGAAGACGGAGGTGAAATCCGGAGGCGCAGGCTAATCTGGAAGAAATAAGCCATAGAGATTTGCAAAGACAATTAGTAACATCGATGAAAGGGAAAGTTCTTTGTCTTTTCATCAGTACAAACGACAATTTAGGAAATCAGAACGGGTGTAGTTGGTCATCACCAAAGAGAATATTCTGGAGAAAAGAGGCTGCAACAATTTTTCGGAGGTTTAGCAACAATAGAAGCGTTTGAGAGAGAAAGGTGGACAGGTAGAAGAACAAGCTGATTGTCACGACCCGGATTTTTCACAGTCGTGACGGCGCCTACTCAAAGCTAGGCAAGCCGACTGTTCCGTTTTAATTACCCTTTTTTACGTCTTAAGTCCTTATAACTTCAAAACAACATATCAAAACAGCGAAAATAATAATATCAATAACAAAGCAGAAGACTAAATCTAATAATTTAACTTAATACAAACTTGCGGAAGTCTAAATACAACTCTACCCAGAATTTGGTGTCACAATTTCACAGACTGTCTAAGATTACTACAAATAAGGTCTGAATAGAAATACACGAATCTATCTCTGAATAAGTAAAAGAACATAAAAGAGATGATAAAATGAGATGTCAAGGCCCGCGGACGCCTGCAGGACTACCTCGGGTCGCCTGTTGGACTAAAGGCAGCAACTTCACTGCGGTCCAAACTCTCCCATACCAGTATCTGCACACAGTGCAGAGTGTAATATCAGCACAACCGACCCCATGTGCTGGTAAGTGTCTAACCTAACCTGGGCGAAGTAGTAACGAGGCTAGGACCAGACTACTAAATAAACATGTGCAGTTAAATCATATACAACGAAAAATAAAAGCAAATATTCACAGTAGAGATAGGAGGCAGAAACATGCTACGAGGAGGACCAAATAACAACAGAATATCATAATAGGAATGTAAAGAAACCAACATTTAAATGCCAACAAAAATAAGGAAAACAAACATAATATTCACTTTCATTCCTTTCTTGTTGCAGGCGTGCAACCCGATCCCATTTCACATATCTCGTTGCACGCGTGCAACTCGATCTCATTTCATATATCTTGTTGCAGGCGTGCAACCCGCTCCCATTTCACATATCTCGTTGTAGGCGTGCAACCCGATCCCATTTCATATATCTTGTTGCAGGCGTGCAACCTACTCCCATTTCATATATCTCATTGCAGGCGTGCAACCCGCTCCCATTTCATATATCTCATTGCAGGCATGCAACCCGTTCCCATTTCATATATCTTGTTGCAGGCGTGCAACCCGCTCCCATTTAAAATATCACTGTGGCGGCATGCGGCCCGATCCCATTTACAAGTCAACATCAATCACAAAGAATCCCGACAAGGGCACAAGAGTACAAAAACAATATCTCGGCAAGGGAGACAATATCGTAAACAATAACGTCCCTGCAAGGGATACAATGTCATAACAATAACATCCCGACAAGGGAGACAATATCCTAAACCATAACATCCCGGCAAGAGAACAAGAGTATAATAACAACATCCCGACAAGGGAACCAGCCATGATAAACAACATATTAAGCATGAATAAATCACAATGGATTCACCACAATTGCTATACGAGACTCACGGGCATGCTTGACACTGACGTATAGATACTCGTCACCATGCCTATACGTCCTCCACAATTAACACATAGCAAATAAGACACAACTCCTAATCCCTCAAGCTAAGGTTAGACTAAACACTTACCTCAAACTTCCACAACCAACTCAAGTCTCAAACACCGCTTTTCCTTTAGAATTCGCCTCTAAATTACTTGTATCTAGCCCAAATTAATTTAACAACATCAATAAATGCTAAAGAATTCATACCCAATGCTTAATTATAGGTTTTATATCATCTTCCCCAAAAAGTCAAAAATTGACCCCGGCCCACTTGGTCGAAACTCGAGGTTCAGACCAAAACCTGATCACCCATTCACCCACGAGCCCAAATAAGAAATTAGTTTTGAAATCTGACCCCAAAACGAGGTCTAAATTTCACTTAATCAAAAAGCCCTAACTCTACACAAATTCCTAATTTCTACCATAAAAACCCAAGATTTTTGAATGAAAATTGATGAAATGCAATGGGAAATCGAAAGAAAAAGGTGTAGAATCATATACCAGTGCTTTAGGGAAGAACTTGTTTTTTGAAAATCGCTTCAATGCTCCCAATTTTGAAAATATGAAGTAAATGGATTCTGTCCGTTTTTGCTGCTGTTTAAAAATGACTGGGCAGGCCTTCATTGCATTCGCAATAGGCCTGTGGCGTTCGCGATGGGTTAGGCCCAACTGACCATTGCGTTTGCGTTCGACGGCTCGCGTTCGTGGAGCTTTAGCTCGTAAAGACTTCGCGTTCGTGGTCATATGGCCGCGTTCACGTAGAACAAATGTGAAATCCCTCCCCCAAGCCACTAACTTTATGCGTTCGCGAGTGCCTGAACGCGTTCGCGAAGGGTACTCCTCCCTCAGCTTCGCGTTCGCGTCCTAAGCTCCACGTTCGCGAAGAACAAACTAGCATCTGAGGAAGTTTTCCTTACGCGTTCGCGAGTGGGACCATGTGAATGCAAAGAACAAAACCTCGGTGCACCTGAGACAGCAAAACCTGCAACTTTCCTAAGTTTAAAAACTTCCCGAAACCCATCCGAAACTCACCCGAGCCCTCGGGGCTCCAAACCAAACATGTATACTAACCCAAAAATATCATATGGACTTATTCGTGCGATCAAATTGCAAAATTAATACCTTTAACAAGGAATTTAGCATCAAATTCAAAAGAAAATCTCAAGAACACTTAAGTTTCAAATTTCACAACCGAGGGTCCAATTCACGTCATTTTAAGTCTGTTTCTTATCAAATTTTACATGCTCAACTTAAATCATATATAAGACTTGTACCAGGCTCCGGAACTAAAATACGGGCCCGATACCATCAAATTTAATTACGTTCAAATTTCCAAAAACTCTAAAATTTTCAGTTAAACAATTTTTTTCAAAAATTCATTTCTCGGGCTGGGGCCTTGAAATTCGATTCCGGGCATATGCCCAAGTCCCATATTTTCTTACGGACCCTCCAAAATCGTCAAATCACGGGTCCGGGTCCTTTTATATTAAAAGCAAGATTCATTATTTTTCACAGATTTTCACATAATGGCTTTCCAGATACACGTCCGGATTGCGCACGCAAATCAAGGTGAGACAAAAGGGAGGTTTTAGGGCCTCAGAATATAGAATTTAATTCTAAAACAAGTTATGACCTTTTGGGTCATCACACTGATAGAATTAGCTAATGGCCATTTAGTTCTGGGGGGGGGGGGACACTTGCTTGTCAAGAGAAGTACACGCGTAGGAGTTGGAGAGGTATATCATAAAGCAGTTCACATGTTGAATCAGAATTAAATTTCTATTTTGAGAATTCAATTTTTGGTGCTTTACCATAGTGCCCTTGATAACAACTACAATACCACATTTACCCTTGTTCGCATAGCTTGTCCGTCTAGCTTAACTTCCATTTCTATATATTTAGAAAAATAATTAAATAATAATTTTATCCAATGTAAAATATGCATTTTGTCACGACCCCAAATTCAACCTAGGTCGTGATGACACCTATCGTGTTACAAGGCAAACCTATTTCCAAAAATATTACTACTAAATCGATTATAAGAATTTAATAAAATATTTTCAACATTTAAATTTCTCACACTAAATCAAGTCTGAATATAATCAATATGAAATACGGAAACAAGCCCCAAACATCGGGATGTCACCAAGTCTTGTGCGTCTAAAACTATAAACTAAGATATATAAACTGTCTAACTGTCCAAAAGAAGAAATGACAAGATGAGTAACAAGGTCATGCGGACATTAGCAGCTACCTTGCAATCTCCACAGATAGCCGACCTGAACTCAACGATCACCGCGCTGTGACTCACCTGGATCTGTACATAAAGTACAGGGAAATAACTGAAATAACTAAGTAGTACAACCGACTCAGTAGTAACGGAAATAACTAAGGAACTGAGTTGTAGATATGAGCTAAGTAAAACAGTCCAATTATTTATTTTCACAATTTAAAAATAAAAAGAAATAATCAGGTAAATTCCATAACTTAGTAAATACCACACAAAAATTTAACAGATAAATGAAGCAACAACAAAAGTAAATGCAACCTCACAGCAATGTCAGTCCATCACTCAACACTCGCACTCAGCACTCAACACTCAATACACTGAACATTCTGTGCTCACTGGGGGTGTGTACAAACTCCGGAGAGGCTCCCAAAGCCCTAGCGCTAAGCACGGACAACTCACGTGCCATAATATCAATACCTGGATCCGCACGGTCAGCTCACGTGCTACGCGGATAGCTCACGCTATATGATATCAATACCTGAACCTGCACGATTAGCTCACGTGCTACGCGTACAGCTTACGCACTGGTATTAATATCCTCACAACCAAGCCTTCGGCCTCATTCAGTCATGTACCTCTCCAGCCTCACAATGCACCACCAATAAGGAGACACATCCACATCAAGTATCACTATATATCAACAAAATAATAGAGATTGAGGTAAACATGTACAATAATTTCTATGACTGAGCACAAATAATGTGAGCATGAATGAAGCCTAAACATGATCTCTAACGTGAAGGCAGACAAGTTTAACAACAAGTAACTACATAAACACAGATGATGGCCTACCGAACGGACCAAGTCTCAATCACTCGGAGTATACACGTACACACTCGTCACCTAGCATGGGTATCACCTCTAAACAATCACGTGATATCAAATTCTCCGGGTTTATACCCTCAAGGCCAGAGTTAAAACTGTTACTTACCTCAACAGCGTAAAATCCTACTCCGGGATGTCCTCGTCCCTCGACTCAGTCTCCAAGAGCTCCGAATCTATCCATAATCAGAATAATACTATTAACATAGGCTAAAGAATCGAATTCCACAATAAAAACTATATAAATAGGCCAAAAATCTGAAACCGGCCAAAACCCGATCCTCGGGACCATATCTCGAAACCAGTCAAAAATGACAGAATAATAGATCTCGTCCTCTCCCGAGTTTAACGATATAAATTTTATCAAAATCAGACTCCGTTTGGCCCTCAAATCCTTACTTAAAACTCTTTAAAACTCAAACTCTAACACCCTCAATTTCACTTTGAAATCATCAATCAAATTCCAAAATGAATATGGATTCATGAGATATAACCAAAATCAAGTAGAGAACACTTACCTCAATCCATAAGGTGAAAATCGCCTCCAAAATTGCCCAAATCCAAGCTCCCCAACTCAAAATATGACCGAATGAATAAACACTTATTTTATATTTTTTTGCCAGCTATTCTGCCTCGTTTCTCGTGTCAAATGATCCCGAAAATGAGATATGTTGGTTTCAGTATTTGTAAATAGTGCAGATTTTTAAATACGCTATCAGTGGCAATTTTGTAATTAATCTGAAAAATCTAGCAACTTAATTCTTAGTAAACTGACCATAAAATCGTCATATGATGTCCAAATTTGACGATTCTTTTTGTTACGGGTCCGTAATTACGATACAGATCTAATGCTTTTATCAAAAAAAAAATCAGAGCTTATTTGTTCAATATGATATCATTTATGCTTGAAGAAACGACGTCGAAACATAAGAAAAACCAGTGCAACACAACCCAAACCTTTCTGAAACTCACCCGAGCCCCTCGGGACCTCAACCAATATGTTCGACAAGTCACATATCATTAATCAAACTTAGTCAAACCTCCGGAACACCTAAAATAAAACCAAAACACCAAATCAAACTCGAATTCAAGCCTAAGAACTTCTAAACTTCCAATTTTCGCCAATTCAAGCCTAATTCTACCACGGACCTCCAAATTATATTCCGGACATACTCTTAAGTCTAAAATCACCCAACGAAGTTAATCGAATCATAAATATCCAAATCCGAATTCATTTACTCATAAGTCAACTTCCGGTTGACTTTTCTAATTTAGCTTTCTAACTAAGAGACTAAGTGATCATTTCACTCCAAAACTACTCTGAATCCAAACCTACAAACTCATACAACTCAACACAGCTGAACAACACATAAAGAAACAGAAATGGGGGAAACAGGGCTATAATTTTCAGAATAACTGACCGGATCATTACATTCTCCCCCTCTTAAACAAATGTTCGTCCTCGAACGAGTCTAAAAACATACCTGGAATCTCAAATAGGTAAAACTTTCAGCAATACCTTCTCGTCAAATTCAAATCATATGAACTCATCTCGCGGTCACATCATACTCATCACGTATCCATCCAGCCACCACTTCCACTAATAGGGGCACTACCGGACATATAGGTCCACAAGTACGTGCTCACACAATCAATACCTATGTGCTCAATGTACTGTCAAAACCCTGGCTCAAGTCCTCCAGAATGGCCCAACATCAACACATAGAAATCACATCTCACACCTCATCCAAGGAATCACAATCCGTCGATGCACAACTGATACCAAGCACTCATGTGCGCATACGAATGCGTGGACGGAATTCAAAGAGTTACACTTCAAGATGAATCGATACCATACGATAATAATTCAAGAAGGTGAAGTTTTCCTAAAGGTTTTGCAGCCTCTCAAAGATAAGTACATATGTCTCTATATCGATCCACAAGACTCTACTAAACCTGCTCATGACTTGTGAGACCTATGTAACCTAGGCTCTGATAGCAATTTGTCATGACCCAAAATCTAACCCAGGTCGTGATGGCGCCTATCGTATTACAAGACAAGCCTATTTCCCAAAATATTACTACTAAATCGATTATAAGAATTTAATAAAATATTTTCAACATTTAAATTTCTCACACAAAATCAACTCTGAATATAATCAATATAAAATATGGAAACGAGCCCCAAACATCATCACTAAGTCATGAGCGTCTAAAACTATAAACTAAGATATATAAACTTTCTAGCTGTCCAAAAGAAGAAAGGACAAGAGGAGTAACAAGGTCATGCGGACACTAGCAGCTACCTTGCAATCTCCACAGATAGCTGGCCTGAACTCCACGATCGCCACGCTCTAACTCACCTGGATCTGCACATAAAGTGCAGGGTGTAATGTAAGTACAATCGACTCAGTAGTAACCGAAATAACAAAGGAACTGAGCAGTAGTGACGAGCTAACTAAAACAGTCCAATTATCTATTTTCACAATTTAAAAATAAATAGAAATAAATAGGTAAATTCCATAACTCAGTAGATGCCACAGAGAAATTTAATAGATAAATGCAGCAACAACAAAAATAAATGCAACCTCACAGCAATGTCACTCCATCACTTAATACTCGCACTCAACACTCAACACTCAACACTCAATACACTTAACACTCTGCGCTAACTGGGGGTGTGTCCAAACTCCAGAGGGGCTCCCAAAGCACAAGCGCTAAGCACGAACAACTCATGATATGTTCCATAATATCAATACCTAGATCTGCATGGTCAGCTCACGTGCTACACGGACAGCTCACGCGCTATGGTATCAATACCTGGACTCGGACGGTCAACTCACGTGCTACGCGGACAGCTCATGCGCTATGGTATTAATATCCTCACAACCAGGCCCTCGACTCCACTTAGTCATGTACCTCTCCAGCCTTATAATGCACCACCAATAAGGAGCAACAACCCACATCAAATATCACAATATATTAGTAAAATAATAGAGATTGAGGTAAACATGTACAATAATTTCTATGACTCAGTACAAATAACGCGAGCCTGAATGAAGCCGAAACATGATCTCTAACGTGAAGGAAGACAAGTTCAACAACAAGTAACTACGTAAACACAGATGATGGCCATGAGGCCCCACGGGACGGACCAAGTCTCAATCCCTCGAGGTATACACCCATACACACATCACCTAGCGCGGGTATCACCTCCAAACAATCACATGATACCAAATTCTCCGGGTTTATACCCTCAAGGTCAGAGTTAAAATTGTTACTTACCTCAACAACATAAAATCCTACTCCGAGATGTCTCCGTCCCTTGACTCGGCCTCGAAGAGCTCCGAATCTATTCATAATTAGAATAATACTATTAACATAGGCTAAAGAATCGAATTCCACAATAAAAACTATATAAATAGGCCAAAAATCCAAATCGGTCAAAACCCGGCCACCGAGCTCACGTCTCGAAACCAGTCAAAAATAGAAGTATAATAAACCTCGTCTTCTCCTAAGTCTAATCGTATAAAATTTATCAAAATCGGACTCCGTTTGGTCCCTCAAGTCCTCACTTAAAACTCTCCAAAACTCAAACCCTAACTCCCTCAGTTTTATTTTGAAATCATCAATCAAATCCCAAAACGAAGATGGATTCACGAGATATAACCAAAACCGAGTAGAGAACACTTATCCCAATCCATATGGTGAAAATCACCTCCAAAATTGCCCAAATTCGAGCTCCTCAACTCAAAATATGGCCGAATGAACAAACCCTTATTTTTATATATTTTTCTACTAGCTATTCTACCTCGTTTCTCATGCCAAACGATCCCAAAACTCGTTTTTTATGCCTCTAATTTATTTCTTGTAAAATTCTAGTCAAGTTAGGCGTTTCAATCACACAATTTGACCTTATAATGAATGAGATATGTTGGTTTCTATATTTGCAAATAGTACAAATTTTTAAATGCGCCGTCAGTGGCAATTTCGTAATTAATCTAAAAAATCTTACAACCTAATTCTTAGTAAAATGACCATAAAATCCTTATATGATGTCCAAATTCGACGATTCTTTTTGCTACAAGTCCATAATTACGATATGGATCTAATGCTTCAATCAAAAAGAAATCAGAGGTCATTTGTTCAATATGATATCATTTATGCTTGAAGAAACGACGTCGAAACATAAGAAAAAGGAGCGCAACACAACTCACACCTCTTCAAAACTCACCCGAGCCCCTCGGGACCTCAACCAATATTTTTCACAAGTCACATATCATTACCTAAACTTAGTTGAACCTCCGAAACACCCAAAACAATACCAAATCAACCTCAAATTCAAGCCTAAGAACTTCTAAACTTTCAATTTTCGCCAATTCAAGCCTAATTCTACCACGAACCTCCAAATTATATTTCGGACACACTCCTAAGTCTAAAATCACCCAACGAAGCTAATCGAATCATACAAATCCAAAATCCGAATTTGTTCAACATCCGATTGACTTTTCTAACTTTGCTTTCTAACTAAGAGACTAAGTGATCATTTTACTTCAAAACTACTCTGAACCCAAACCTACCAACTCGATACAACTCTACATAGATGAATAACACATAAAGAAACAAAAATGGGAGAAACGGGGCTATAACTCTCAGAAAGACTGATCGGGTCGTTAGACATTTAAAGGATAAAAAGGCGAACGATGTTTCTTTAAAGTCTTCATGCTTTAAATATAGTATAGATATAGAAGATTATCACATAGTTAGCATCACATAGCTTAATTGGACACGATGTAACTTGAACATTGCAAAATATTTACAATCTTTCTAAAACCTCATTTGCCTTCATGCTGGTTTATAACTTGCTCAGAAACTTGCTATAGCTCATTGCTGAATACCAATTCAAGGACCTATAGAGTGAAGAAACAGCGTAAGATTTTTTAGACAATTATAAAAATGTGACATTCAACCACATGCATGTAATTGTCTATAATAAATCTATTTTGGTAAGATAATAAATATGATAAATAATACGTTTTAACAAGTGTAAATATTTTTAGTAAGTAAAATACCTCTATTAACATATTTGGATGAACATCAACACCCACTTTCTTGTATACCATATGTGTATGTGTGATATACACCACACATACATTAGTCCAAATCTATAATTCTAAATCTTGTATCAACCTATAATCGTGGCTATAGAACTGAATCCTTCTCGTCTATATATGTCACGGCCTGGAATCCCCACCATCGGGTCCATGATGGCGCCTAAAATTTTACTTGCTAGGCAAGCCAACTTTAGAGAATCGTTAGCCAATTCTTTTACATTTCAGTAATTAACAACAAATAAGATATAACGAGTTAAGATGAACGCGAAAATTTATAACAGCCTCAATATATAATACTACTCAGAATCTGGAGTCACAATTCACGAACTTCTAAGATTTTCTACAAGTACAATGTCTGAAAGAAATACAACTATTTTCGAAATGAAAGAAACAGTGAAGACAATGAATAGAAGGGGACGCCAACAGGTCTACCTTGGGTCTCTGTCAAGTGAAGCCAACAGCTAACCTCAGAATCAGTTCGGACCATTACCGAAATCTGCATAGAAAGTACAGAGTGCAGTATCAGTACAAATGAACCCATGTACTAGTAAGTGTCGAGCCTAACCTCGGCGAAGTAGTGATGAGTCTAAGACAAGACCCCCACAAATAAACCTGCGCAGTATATCACTATGTATACCAATAACAACAATAAAAGAAACAAGACAAGTAATATTGGGAGGGGGACATATTGAGGGGATCCCAAGATAAAGAATCAAAGCAGTAATAAGAACTTGATTAACCAACATGCCTTAAACAGATAGAAACAAGTAGACGCAGTAAAGGAAACAACATGGCATCACCCTTCGTTCTTTTACTCTCAACCTCACCATATGAAATAATAGAAACGACATGACATCACCATTCATGCATTAACTCTCTCATAATATGGCATGACATCACCCTTCATGCATTAATGCTCACAATATGGCACGACATCACTCTTCGTACATTAACACTTACAAAACATGGCACGACATCACCCTTCATGCATTAACACTCTCCCTCACCAAAATAATGAACAATAACAATAGGGGGATAGAAATAACAAGAACAAGTCTTACTTCAAGATTTGGCTGCATAATACCAATCTCAACTTTGAGTCAATACTCAATCAATACCAAAGTCCATGAACATGATAAGAACGATCAACATAATGATTAACTAGTCTAAGCATGGATAATATGATCATGGAAACCAACAACTGCAAGAATAAGACCCACTAGCATGCTATAACTTGACAACAACGCATAGGTACTTGTCACCTCACCTATACGTTGTACCTAACATTCAAACACATAGAAAATAGACAAATAAGACCTAATCCCTCAAGCCAAGGTTAACCATGACACTTACCTCGCTCCAACAACCAACTCAAAGCTCAACCACGACTTTTCCTCTCAAAAGAGCCTCCGAACCGATAAAATCTAGCATATTACCAACCAAACGATTCAAATTAAGCCTTAAGCACTACCTACAATCGAAAAGAATTCAATTTAGGCCATAATTGAAAAAGGCAACAAAAGGTCAACGCCCTGCCCACTTTGTCCAAACCCGAAATTCGGACCAAAACCCGATTACCCATTCACCTCGAGCCCGGATATGTAATTAGTTTTGGAATCCGACCTCAATTTAAGGTCTAAATCCCCAATTTTCAAAATCCCTAGTTTCTACCCAAAAATCCCCAATTCCACCATGAAAACCTTAGATTCTAGGTTGAAATCTTGTGAAATGTAGTGACTGATCGAAAGAAACTAGTTTAGAATCACTTACCTATGATTTGGGGAAGAAAAGTTCTTTGGAAAATCACCTCTTGTCTTTTAGGTTTTGAAAATTTGAAGAATGGGAGAAAAATCCCGTCCAAAATCAATTTGATCAGTTGTAGGTGTTGCATTTGCGACCTGGGGTTCGCAAATGTGAGTCCCACAAATGCGAAGAACCTATCGCAATTGAAATATCTCCCCATTCCTGCTTGCATCACAAATGCAAAGGAAATCTCGCAAATGCGAGTCTGAACCTTTCCGCAAATGCGACCATGTGATCACAAATGCGATCACTTCCTTCCCCCATCCCAGTTCGCAAATGCGAAAATTACAAGGCCCAGCTATTCTTTGCAAATGCGAGAAATAGCTCGCAAATGCGTAACCTACAGAGGTTGCAATTGCGATGCCTAATCTCGCATTTGCGAGATCAGAGGCCTACACTAGATATTGCAATACCAGCTATGCTCTAAGTCCTATTTTCACTTCGTAGCCTATTTGAAACTCACCCGAGCCCTCGGGGCTCCAAACCAAACATGCACACCAGTCTTAAAACATTAAACAAATTCGCTCGTGTGATCAAATTGCCAAATAACACCTAGAACTACGAATTGTACACCAAATCGAATGAAATTTTCAAGAAAGCATTAAAACTTCTATTTTCACAACCGGACGTCCGAATCACGTCAAACCAACTTCGTTTCTCACCAAACTTCATAGACAAGCCATAAATATGGTATTAGACCTATATCAGGTTCCGAAACCAAAATACGGACCCCGATATTCAAAAAGTTAAAACTTGGTCAAACATTTCTATTTCATTAAGCCTTTAATTTAAAAATTAGACAAAGTCTGATATCTCGGGCTAAGGACTTCCGATTTTGATTCTGGGCATAAGCAAGTCCCAAATCATGATATGGACCCACCGAGACTTTCAAAACATGAATTCGGGTCCATTTATAGAAAGGTTTACCGAAATCAACTCAAATAAAATTTTAGCCAAAATTTCTTATTTTTATCACCTTTTAACATAAAAGCTTCCCAGAAACACGCCCGGAATGCACACGCAAATCGAAGAGGGTAAAAATGAGACTTTTAAGGCTTAAATACACAGAATTTAGTTCTAAAACACAAGATGACCTTTCTTGTCATCATATTCTCCACCTCTAAAACAACCGTTCGTCCTCGAACGGACATAGAAAAACACATGAACTGGTGAAAAGGTTGGGATAGCTACTCCGAATGTCCGACTCGAACTCCTAAGTAGTTGCCTTGATGAGCTGACCCCTCCACTGCACTTGAACAGAAGAATGACTCTTCGATCTCAACTGACGAACCTGTCGGGCTAGAATAGTCACTGACTCCTCCTCATTGGTGAAATCCTTGTCCAACTGGACAGAGCTGAAATCTAACACGTGGGATGGATCGCCGTGATACTTACGTAGCATGGACATATGGAACACTGGATGGACCGCTGATAAACCAGGTGGCAACGCAAGCTTGTAAGCCACCTCTCCCACTCGCTAAAGAATCTCAAAAGGCCCGATGTACCTAGGGCTTAACTTGCCCTTCTTTCCAAACCTCATTACACACTTCATTGGTGACACCCCGAGTAGCACTCTTTCTCCGACCATGAATGCAACATCATGAACCTTACGGTCACTCTTCTGCCAGGACTGAGCTGTGTGAAGTCTATCCTGAATGATCTTAACCTTATCCAATGCATCCTGTACCAAATAATTGAGCCTTCCCCTACTCAAACCATCCAATCGGCGATCGACACCGTCTATCGTATATTGCCTCACAAGGAGCCACATGGATGCTCGACTGATAGATGTTGTTGTAGCCAAACTCCGCTAGCGGCAAGAACTGATCCAACGAACCTCCGAAGTCAATAACACATGCGCAGAGCATATCCTCTAATATTTGAATAATGCGCTCGTACTGTTCGTCCGTCTGAGGATGAAATGTTATGCTCAACTCAACCTGGGTGCCTAACTCATGCTATACTGCCCTCCATAAATGCGAGGTGAACTATGTACCTCGATCATAGATGATAGACACGGGCACACCGTGAAGACGAACGATCTTGCGGATATAAATCTCTGTCAATCACTCTGAAGAATAGGTAACTGCCACAGGAATGAAATGCGCTGATTTGGTCAATCTATCCACAATGACCCAAAATGCATCGAACTTCTTCTAAGTCCATGGGAGTCCAACAACAAAATCCTTAGTGATACACTCCCACTTCCACTCAGAAATCTCTATCTTCTGAAGCAAACCACCAGGTCTCTGATGCTCGTACTTTACTAGCTGACAATTTAGACACCGAGCCACATATGCCACTATATCTTTCTTCATTCTCCTCCACCAATAATGGTGCCACAAGTCCTGATACATCTTGGCAGCGCTCGAATGAATAGAATACCTGGAACTATGGGCCTTCTCTAGAATCAACTCATGAAGTCCATCTACATTAGGCACACAAACACGACCCTGCATCCTCAAAACTCCATCATCTCCAACCATAACCTACTTGGCAACACTGTACCGCACTGTGTCCCTAAGGACAAGCAAATGAGGGCCATCATACTACCGCTCCCTGATGCGCTCAAATAATGAAGACCGAGCGATCATACAAGCTAAAACACAAATGGGCTCAAAGACATCTAACCTCACGAACTAATTGTCCAAGTCCTGAACATCTAATGCAAGCGGTCTCTCACCGACTGGAATGTATGCAAGGATACCATACTCACTAACTTTCTACTCAAAGCATCGGACACCACGTTGGCCTTCCCAGGATGATACAAGATAGTGATATCATAGTCTTTCAGTAGCTCTAATCACCTCCTCTGCTAGGGATGTTCAAAACTGAACCGACGCCGAAAATCGAACCCAAATTGAAGCTTAATGGCTTATTGGTATCGGGTTAACGGTTTAACGGACGGGGAACAAATTTAAATTTTTTATTAACGGCTTATCGATTTGGTGGCAGATTATTAAATTTTCTTAACGAATAATCTGTTAACCCGCTAAGAATATATATATTTAAAATTTATTTTTATCCATACATATATTAAATAATCAAAAACCCTTCTTCCTCTAGTACTCTATCAAAGTGAATTAGAATAAAAGAAAGTCAAATAAAAGGAGTCATCTAACTGTGACAAAAAATAGAATTTGTTGTCTGAAACAAGATAACAACACCAGTTACACCACTACTTCATCAACTTTGCCTGGGTTTTAAGGCATCCTAGAATTCTAAGCATGACGAACATTTGTTTTAACAACGGCCAATTAAAAATCTTTCACATAGACTAAGGCCAATGTGCATAAACATAAATAAGATTCTAGACAGATGATTTACCCATCACAGTGTCTCTTCTGCTTCGTCCCTCTTAGTACGTCGACCACATATTTAAATATACAAAGACTAAATTTTATTTTATTTTGATTGAATTAGGCCGATAAACTGCCCGATAAGAGCTAAACCGATATCAATTTGGCCGATATCTTATTAGGTGGCTAGCAGATTAATACATTTAAAGCCGATAGCCGATAAGGCAAACCGTTATGAGTAAATAACCGCCCAATTCGCCCGATAAGAAGCCCTATCCTCTGCCTCAAATTAAGCTCCTTTTGCTTGAACAAATACTGCAAACTCCAATGATTTGTGAATACCTCACACGACACGCCATAAAGATAGTGCCTCCAAATCTTCAGCACGTGAACAATGGCTGCCAACTCTAATCATGGACATGGTAATTCTTCTCGTGAACCTTCAGCTTCCGCGACACATATACAACCGCCCTGCCATCCTGCATCAATACCGTACCAACTCCAATGCGAGATGCATCACAATATACTGTATAAGGCCCTGAACCTGTGGCAACACCAACACCGGTGCCATAGTTAAAGCATTCTTGAGCTTCTAAAAGCTTGACTCACACTCATCTGACCATCTGAACAAGGCACCCTTCTGGGTCAACCTAGTCAACGGGGCTGCTACAGATGAAAACCCCTCCACAAACCGATGGTAATAACCTGCCAATCCCAAGAAACTCCAGATCCCTATAGCTGATATGGGTCTAGGCCAGTTCTGAACTGGCTCAATCTTCTTAGGATCCACCTGAATACCCTCTACCGACACAACGTGCCCCCAGAAAGCTACTGAACTCAACCAAAACTCATATTTTGAAAATATAGCATATAAGTGGCTGTCTCTCATAGTCTGAAGAATGATCTGAAGATGTTGTTCATGCTCTTCTCGACTGCGGGAATAGATCAAGATATCATCAATAAATACAATCACAAAAGAATCCAAATAAGGCTTGAACACATGATTCATCAAATTCATAAATGCTGTTGGGGCATTTGTCAGCCCAAATGATATCACTAGAAACTCATAATACCCATACCGAGTCCGAAAAGCTGTCTTAGGGACATCAGATGCACTAATCCTCAACCGATGGTAGCCAGACCTCAAATCAATCTTTGAAAAAACCTTGGCACCTTGAAGTTGATCATATAACTCGTCAATCCTTGGCAATGGATACTTGTTCTTGATGGTGACTTTGTTCAACTGCTGATAATCTATGCACATCCTCATCGATCAATCCTTCTTCTTCACAAACAACACAGCCACACCTCAGGGTGAGACACTAGGTCTAATAAAGCCCTTATCAAGAAAATCTTACAACTTCTCCTTCAATTCTTTCAACTATGGTGGCACCAAACGGTATGGTGGAATGGAAATGGGCTGAGTGCCCGGGGCCAAATCGATATAGAACTCGATATCCCTATCAGGTGGCATCCCTGGTAGGTCTACAGGAAACATCTCTAGAAACTCACGAACAACTGGTACTGAATCCATTGAAGGAACCTCCGTACTAGAGTTTCGTACATAAGCAAAGTAAGCCAAACACCCCTTCTCGACCATATACCAAGCCTTTATATATGAGATAACCCTGCTGGTAGAATGACCAGGTGTCTCCCTCCACTCTAATAGATGCAACCCTTGGAAGGCTAAGGTCACCATCTTAGCATCACAATCCAATATAGCATGATAAGGTGACAACCAATCTATCCTCAAAATGACATCAAAATCAACCATATTGAGAAGTAGGAGATCTACACGAGTCTCAAGACTCCTAATGGTAACCACACATGAACGATAAACGCAATCTACAACTATAGAATCTCCCTCACATGGGTGGACACAAACACATGGGAACTCAAAGAATCACGAGGCACAACCAAATATGAAGCAAAATAGGATAACACATAGGAATAAGTAGATCCTGGACCAAATAATACTGAGGCATCTTTACTGCAAACTAAAACCGTACCTGTGATAACCACGTCAGACGACTCATCCTCAGACCTGGATGAAAAAGCATAGCATTGGGGTTGTTCCCTACCACTCTGAACTACATCTCGAGGACGGGCCCTGTCTGTCTGGCCTCCACCTCTAGCGGCCTGACCTCTACCTCTAATGCCCCGACCTCTACCTCTAGCTGTCTGACCCCTACCTCTAGATGGCTGAGCAGGCGGTGAAGCACCTGGTGCTGGAACCATGCCACGAGAACCCTGATACTAAGAACTGTTCGATGCTCAATGGCAAAATCTAGCAATGTGCCTCAGATAACCACAAGTATAAAAAGACCTCAGTTGTTGTGACTGCTGACCCTGAAACTGATCTAGCCTAAGTAACCACCCTAAAAACTCTAGAGTAGAGGTGCACTAATAGGAGCTGGTGGTGCACTATAGGCTAGCTGGTCAGAATAATGCATATGAGGGCCACGACCACCTGAAACATCATGAGAAGCCTAGAGTGCTGAATGAAACGGCTATGGAGGATGACCTCTACCAAAAGTACCTCTGCTTCCACACGAGGCACCACTGAATCTACCAGATTAGCGAGACCTCTTGTCAGAACCTTGACCACTCCCCTGAGCTAATACCATCTCGACTTGCCTGGCAACATTGGCAGCCATTTGAAAAGAAATCTCACTCCTAGTCTCCTTAGCCATCTACAATCTAATAGGCTAAGCAAGTCCCTCAATAAACCTCCTCACCCTCTCTCTCTCTCGGTAGGAAGTAGAAGAATATCATGATGGGCCAAATCCACAAATTGAGTCTCGTACTGAGTGACATACATATAGCCCTACTGAAGACGCTCGAACTGCCTCCGATAGTCCTCTCTCAATGTGACAGAATGGAACTTCTCAAGAAATAACTGAGAGAACTGGTCCCAAGTTAGAGCAAGTGACCCAGCTGGTCTGGTCAACATATAATCCCTCCATCATTTCTTGGCGGAACTCGACAACTAGAATGTAGAGAAATTAACCCCATAGGTCTCCACCATGCCCATATTCCATAACACCTCATGACAGTTGTCTAGATAGTCTTGAGGGTCCTCTGAAGATGCACCACTGAAGTGAACTGGAAAATTTTTGATAAACCTATCCAATCTCCATAAAGCCTCAGAAGACATAGCTGATCCATCGCCAGTCTGTGCGCCAACACCCGGCTGAACTACCCCAACGGGTTGACCTACTTGAGTCTAAAATAGGGGAGCCATTTGCTTCGGAGTGTGAGTAGCAGGAGTGTGTGATCCTCCCCCAGCCTGAGAGACGGTTGGTGCTACAGGAAATGTGCCAGCCTATGCCACACTCTCCATAAGTACCACTAAACTGAAAAAAATATCCCGAAGTACTAGGGTGGCGATGAACCCCTCTGGGACCTGAGCTGGTCCTACTGGGACGGTCTGGGCTGGAGCCTCCTCATTAAACTCTACCTGAGGCTCTGCCGCTAGTGCTGCTGCTCGAGCTCTAAGCTGAGCCCTGCCCCTGCCTCGGCCTCTGGCACGACCTCTGCCTCAACCTCTGCCCCTCGTAGGATTTGCCACTGGGGGATCTGGCTACTGCTCAATTGAAGATGCATACGTGTTCTTTCCATCTGTGAGAGAACAAGAGTAGGAGAGTTCCATTAGTAATGAGAGAACAAAATCGCACGACAAAGAAGAAATGAAGTGATATTGGTTCCTAAACTTCATAGCCTCTGGAAGACAAGTACATACGTCTCTGTACCGATCGTCCAAACTCTACTAAGCCTACTTGTGAATTGTGAAACCTAGGCAACCTAGTGCTCTGATACTAACTTGTCACGACATAAAATCACCATTATTGGGTCCGTGATGACGCTTAATATTTCACTTGCTAGGCAAGACAATGTTAGAGAATCATTTGCCAATTCTTTTACATTTCAGTAATTAACAACAAATAAGCTATAACAAGTTAAGATGAACACGAAAATTTATAACAACCTCAATATATAATACTACCCAGAATCTGGAGTCACAATTCACGAACTTCTAAGATTTTTCTACAAGTAAATGTCTGAAAGAAATACAACTATTTTCGAAATGAAAGAAATAGTAAAGAGAATGTATAGAAGGGGATGCTAGGGCCTACGGACTCCAATAGGTCTACCTTGGGTCTCCGATCAAGTGAAGCCAACAACTGACCTCAAAATCAGCTCGGACCATTACCGAAATTTGCATAGAAAGTGCAAAGTGCAATACTAGTACAACCGACGCCATGTACTGGTAAGTGTTGAGCCTAACCTCGATGAAATTGTGACGAGGATAAGACAAGACACCCTCAAATAAACATGTGCAGTATATCAATATTTATACCAATAACAACAATAAAAGAAACAAGACAAGTAATATTGGGAGGGGGAAATGCTGAGGGGATCGCAAGATAAGGAATCAAAGCAGTAATAAGAACTTGATAAACCAACATGCCTTAAACAGATAGAAACAAGTAGATGCAGTAAAGGAAACTGTACGACATCACCCTTTGTGCTTTTACTCTCAACCTCACCATATGAAACAATAGAAACATCGCGACATCACCTTTCCTGCATTAACTCTCTCATAACATGGCACAACATCACCCTTTATGCATTAGCGCTCACAATATGGCACGATATAACCCTTCATGCATTAACACCCATAAAACATGGAACGACATCACCCTTCGTGCAATAACACTCTCCCTCACCAAAACAATGAACAATAACAATAGGGAGATAGAAATACAAGAAAAAGTCTTACTTCAAGATTTTGCTACATAATACCAGTCTCAACTTTGAGTCAATACTCAATCAATACCAAAGTCTGTGAGCAAGATAAGAACAATCAACATAATGATTAACTAGTCTAAGCATGGATAATATGATCACAGAAAGCAACAACTACAAGAATAAGACGCGCTCGTATGTTATAACTCGACAACAATGCATAGGTACTCGTCACTTCACCTATACGTTGTACCTAACATTCAAACACATAGAAAATAGGCAAATAAGACCTAATCCCTCAAGCCAAGGCTAACCACGACACTTACCTTGCTCCAACAGCTAACTCAAATGTCACGCCCCAGATTTTTTACCGTCGGGACCTTGATGGCGCCTACTCTTGAAAGGCAGGCATGCCAACAGATACATTCTAACACATTAATTATTAAGACAAACAGTAATATATAATAACTAAAGCTAAGCAGATATAAAGTGCAGAAGTTTCATAACAGCTGAAAGTTCTAAAACAAGACTACCCCAATGATCTGGTGTCATAATTTCATGAACATCTAAGAAATTCTACAAACACTGGTTTAAAAGAAATACAGTTGTTCTCAAAATAAAAAAGATAGGAAATCTAAATAGAAGGAAGGGCACTCCAGGGTCTGCTAACGCCGGCAGATCTACCTCGGGTCTCTTGCGGACTGAAGGCAGCAACCCAAACTCTACTCACGAGGTCCGTCACCGAAATCTGCACAGAAAGTGCAGAGTGTAGTATCAGTACAACCGACCCCATGTACTGGTAAGTACCAAGCCTAACCTCGGCGAAGTAGTGACAAGGCTAGGACACGACAAACAACATAAACATGTGCAGTTAAACAATGTACTAACAGAATAACAATAATAGAAGGTAAACAGAAATTAATGGGAAGGGGAAACATGCTACGGGGTACTAGAATAAGGAATCACAATAGTAACGGAAATTAAACAATTAGTGCACTTGAGCTAATAACAGAAAATAATCACATCAAACAGAAAATGCACAACATCACCCTTCGTGCTTTTACTCTCAATCCTCACCATGCAATCAATAATAGAAATGTGTACGACATCACCCTTTGTGCTTTATCACTCTTCCTCACCATATGAATAATAGAAATGTGCATGGCATCACCCTTCGTGCTTTATCTCTCTTTTCCTCACCGTATGCATAAATGTAAATGTGCACGGTACCACCCTTCGTGCTTTTATCACTCTTCCTCACCATACGCATAAATATAAATGTGTCTGGCGTCACCCTTCTTGATTTATCACTCTTCCTCGCCATATGCATAAATATAAATGTGCACGACATCACCCTTCGTGATTTATCACTCTTCCTCACCATAAGCAACAATAGAACAAAAACAACCCGGCAATGGAATCTCAATTAAGTAACTTCGTTTCATCATTTAATTCCACAACAGAAATCTCAACTTGGGCCAATACCCATACAACATCCAAGACCAGGAAAAATATAGTAAGACTTGCTTAACATGAATAATAACTAGTTTTAGAAGGAACAATGCGTATAAATGAAAACAACGGTCACAAGTATAGAACTCACTTGCATGCTATGACCAGACAACAACGTATAGATACTCGTCACCACACCTATACGTCATACTAAACAACTAACAAGTAGCAAATAGGGCTAACAATACCTAATCTCTCAAGCTAAGGTTAGCCACAACACTTACCTCGATTCCACGACCACAATCAAACCACAATTACCGCTTTACCTCTCGATTTCACTTCCAATCCCCTTGTATCTAGTCATAATTAACTTAATAATATCAATAAAAGCTAGAGAAATCAATTCCAATGCTTAATTTTAGGTTTCCCAACATTTTTCCCAAAAAAGTCAAAAACCAATCCCGAGCCCGCTTGGTCAAAACTCGAAGTTTGACCAAAATCCGATTACTCATTCACCCCCGAGCCCGGATATGCAATTAATTTTGGAATCCGACCTCAATTTGAGGTCTAAATCCCCAAATTTTAAAATTCCTAAATTCTACCCAAAAACACCCAATTCTCCCATGAAAATCCCTAGATTTTTGATGAAATCTTGTAAAAAGATGGGATAGATTGAAGGAAATGAGTTAGAAATTGTTTACCTATGATTTGGGGAATAACTCTCCTTTAAAAAATCGCCTATGGGAGCTTAGAGTTTGAAAATTTGAGGAATGAAGTTAAAATCCCGTCAAAACTTATTTTTGAACAGTTGCAGGTATCGCATTTGCGATCACAGGTTCGCAAATGCGACCAATTCTTCGCAATTGCGAAGCTTGGCCTGACATGCTGCCTTTGCAAATGCGAACAGATGTTTGCAATTGCGGCCACTATTCAAGTCGCATTTGCGACGATGAACTTCGCAAATGCGAAGGTCCCCAGCCCAGCCCAATCATCACAAATGAGATGATTCTTCGCAATTGCGGTTCTCGCATTTGCGAGCCAAACTTCACAAATGTGAAGTCTGCAGACCTGCAATACCAGAAAATTTTCCTTAATGTTCAAAATACTCTGTGGCCTATCCAAAACTCACCTGAGCCCTCGGGGCTCCAAACCAAACATGCACACAAGTCTAAAAATATCATACAGACCTGTTCGTGCGATCAAATCGCCAAAATAACATCTTAAACAACGAATTTAACACCAAAACTCATGAAATTTTCAAGACAGTTCAAACTTCCTATTTTCTCATCTAAAGGTCCGAATCATGTCAAATTACTTCCGTTTCTCACCAAATTTTACAAATAAGGTTTAAATATTATAACGGACCTGTACCAGGCCCCAGAACCAAAATATAGGCCCGATACCATCAAGTTACAACACTATTCAATTTCCATAAACTATTATATTTTTCAGTTAACAATTTTCTTCAAAAATTCATTTCTCGGGCTCGGGACCTCGGAATTCGATTCCGGCAATACGCCAAGTCTCATATTTACTACGGACCCTCTAGGACGGTAGGAACATGGGTCCGGATCCGTTTACCTTTAAATTTGACCGAAGTCAACAAAAATTATCTTTTAAGCCAAAATTCATTATTTCTTAAAAAATTTCAAGTAAGGGCTTTCTGAATATATGCCCGGACTGCGCACGTAAATTGAGTAGAATGAAAATGAGGTTTTAAGGCTTCGCGACACAGATCCAACTTCTAAAACAAGAGATGACCTTTTGGGTCATCACATCAAGCTCAACCACGACTTTTCCTCTCAAACGAGTCTCTGAACCGTTAGAATCTAGCATATTACCAACCAAACGATTCAAATTAAGCCTTAAAAACTACCCACGATTGAAAAGAATTCAATTTAGGCCATTATTAAAAAAGTTAACAAAAAGTCAACACCCGGGCTTGCTTGGTCCAAACACAAAATTCGGATCAAAACCCGATTACCCATTCACTCCCGAGCCCGGATATATAATTGATTTTGGAATCCGACCTCAAGTTGAGGTCTAAATCCCCAATTTTCGAAATCCCTAGTTTCTACCCAAAAATTCCCAATTCTACCATGAAAACCTTAGATTTTAGGTTGAAATCTTGTGAAATGTAGTGAAAGATTGAAAGAAACTAGTTTAGAATCACTTACCTATGATTTGGGGAAGAAAAGTTCTATGGAAAATCACCTCTTGCATTTTAGATTTTGAAAATTTAAAGAAAAGGAGAAAAATCGTGTCCAAAATCATTTTGATCAGTTGCAGGTGTCGCATTTGCGACCTAGGGTTCGCAAATGCGAGGCCCGCAAATGCGAAGAACCTATCGCAATTGCGAAGGTCTCCCCATTCCTGCTTGCATCATTAATGCGAAGGAAATCTCGCAAATGCGAGCTTGACCCTTTTCGCAAATGCGATCACTTCCTTCCCCCGTCCCAGTTTGCAAATGCGAAAATGTGTTCGCAAATGCGAAAACTATAAGACCCAGCTATTCTTCGCAAATGCGAGAAATAACTCGCAAATGCGTAACTTGCAGAGGTTGCAATTACGATGTCTGATCTCGCATTTGCGAGATCAAAGGCCTAAACCAGATATTGCAACACCAGCTATGCTCTAAGTCCTATTTTTACTCTGTAGCCTATCCGAAACTCACTCGAACCCTTGGGTCTCCAACCCAAACATGCACACAAGACTAAAAATATCATACGAACTCGCTCAAAATTGCCAAAATAACGCCTACAACTACGAATTGAACACCAAATCGAATGAAAATTTCAAGAAAGCTTTAAAACTTCTATTTTCACAATCGAACGTCCGAATAACGTCAAACCAACTCTGTTTCTCACCAAATTTCACAGACAAATCATAAATATGGTATTGGATCTATACCAGATTCCGAAACCAAAATACGAACCTGATATCCAAAAAGTCAAATCTTGGTCAAACATTTCCATTTCATTAAGCCTTTAACTTTCAAATTTCGACAAAGTCCTATATCTCGAACTAGGGACTTTCGATTTCGATTCTGGACATACGTCCAAGTCCCAAATCACGATACAGATCCATCGGTATTGTCAAAACATAAATCCGGGTCCGTTTACAAAAAAAAGTTTACCGAAGTCACAAATGAAGTTTTTAGGCAAAATTTCTTTTTTTTTATCAACTTTTAACATAAAAGATTTCCGGAAACACGTGCGTACTGCGCACGCAAATGAAGGAGGATAAAAATGATATTTTTAAGGCTTAAATACAGAATTGAGTTTTAAAACACAAAATGACCTTTCGGATCATCATAATATGCATGTGATTTATATCATGTATCACACGAAAATTTTCTCAAGCTTAATTAATTGTCAGGGTATAAGGGCTCTTAAGCTTTTCATAATATAATAAATGTCGGTATATCTTTGCCATCTTGTAGACATAGAGAGCCATTGCAATGTGTTTAGTTTCGTGTTCACGTGAATCCAATAGCTTTTGCCTAGACTTTGTGTATATTTAAAAAATTTATTAAATATCAACAAATATTTGAGTGTGAACTCGGTATAATTATAATATTAATAAATTGAGGATGTCCTTACAGAATCTATGAACTTCAAATCCTAAATCCACTTCTACATTGCATGCGAACCATAATATGTAAAAAAGTTCTTTGGATATAAGTCCAATTCCAAATAACACCCGACAATATATATATATATGTATGAAATCTCCAACAGAAAGGACTTCCATGGACTAATCCGTCCATAAATTAACCTAAACCGTGGTTATATTCTTTGACAAGTTTTAAGAAAAAAAATGAAATGATTCATACATTTAATTAGCTTTTCAGCAATTGTCGTACTTAGAGATCCAGAACATGTGAATGCCAAATTTGGAGCATCTGAGGCTAAGAAGCTGAAAGATTGTTGTCATGTTTCAATTACTGGAATGAAATACATAATCAATAGATAACAAATGCTCGTACTTCATCACACGTTTTCTCATCTGTGGTTTGCAAATTGTCGTATCGGGTAAAATTGATCAATGGCAGGTGGACGCTCAATGAGTTGACACGTGGAACTGAGGACATGACAAGTATGATATGAGTCAAGAATCACATTAGGGAGATAATAAATCAGCAAGGAGACAAAAGATCTGACAAAAAAAGGGTCGTAATACCTTTGCATGCCAACGAATTGTACATTTCCTACAATTTTCTCTTCAGATTTGTTGTCAAGTGGGCCTTCAACCTGAGAAGGCTAACTCTGTTGAAAACACTAGACCGGGCGTAAGTTTATATTTTCACAAGAGACGCTACAGTTAATGATGAAGTTTGAGACGCAAGATCATGACAGTGCATAAATGACTCAAGAAGGTGAATTTGACAATCACTGAAGGATGCAGAATAATGGCACAGGTGTGGCCACCTACTGCCGCAGCTCGACGTTTTTAATTATATATAGTTAATCAATTTTGAAACATATATCTGTATACTAAGTTAGAAACATTGTCACAAAGGAGTAATGAACGTTATGGTGCTCCACAGTTCACACCCACTAACTAAAAATCATAAATCTGTCTCTCTGTAGAGAATCAGAATCACAAAGCTTTGAATTGACCAGAAGAAACCTATTTAAGTAGAAGCTGCTCTTCATAGTCAATTATGGAGTAAGAAATTTCCCATTTTTTTCCTGAATTATGCCTGCAGGCACATTACAAAAACTAAGAGAGTGAGTAGGACAGAGAAGTCCTAGAATATAAAGTATACTACACAACTAACATAACCAAATTAAATATGCCTGCAGATGGATACAGTTGCAATCAAATAGCATGTTATACGATGATTCCAGCATCCTACATTGCAAAAAGACTAATATAACTACATCTTAATGAAAAGCAAAGCTACTACCGATACATATTATAACAAGTAACCAGCTTGTGATTGCTAGATTTGTTATACTCCGTCTGTTCCAGTTTATGTGAACTTATTTCTTTTTTGGCCGTTCCAAAAAAAATAACCTCTTTCTGAATTTGATAACAATTTAACATAAACTTACAATTCTACCCTTAATAAGAAATTTTTATAACCACACAAATACTTTAGACCCCTTTTTGACTTGTTTAGGACCAAAAATTCCAATTTTTTTTATTTTTTTTAAACTACGTACTCAATCAAACAGGTTCACATAAATTAGAATACAAATTCTCTTGTCTCCTCAGAACCGAAAAAGAAGTTGGAATTACGAGGTCTAATCATGTAATTTTCAGGCGTCAGATATTAATTTGAAATATGAATTGAACAACAGAAAAAGGAGGTTAGGCAAATACCGAAAATGGTGCGAGATATGCAGCAAGACACCAGAGTTGGTATTGCACCAGCAATTTTTCATTAGCAAAACTCATCTGAAAAATGTCCGAAACTTACTTTCGGCCCCAAACCAAACACGCACACAAGTATAATAATATTAGACGAACTTGTTCGCACAATCAAATCACCAAAATAATATCTACATCTACGAATCAATCCTCAATACGAATGAATTTAAAGTGAAACTCAAGAACACTAAAATCATATTTAGGCGTCCCAATTATGTCAAATCACTTCCGAATTGAACCAAATTTTGCAGACAAATTTCAATTAGCGATATGTAATTATTCCAAGTTTCAACATCAAAATCCGAACCCATTAGCAAAGAAGTCAACTTACGGTCAAACTTAGTAAATTTTTAAATTCTCAAAATGCTAGTTTTTGGCAAAATGAGTCAAAACAAGTTAGGGACTTTTGAATTCAATTCCGGGCATATGCTCAAGTCCCAAATCACGATACAGACTCACCAGGATCGTCAAAATGTCGATCCGGGTCCGTTTACACAAAATGTTGACCATAGTCACCTCAAACCATTTCTAAGGCAAAAATTAATAATTTCTTCAATTTTTCACATAAATACTTTCCGGAAAAAGACACGGACTGCGCACGCAATTCGAGAAATATTAAATGGAGATAATCGAGGTCTCGAAATCTGAAATTAGGGGATAATACTCAAAATGACCTATCGAGTCATCACAAATTTGATTACATCAAAATCATTGGATTTTACTAATTTTGATCTCGGTTACTGCAATAAAATAGATGTTAATACCCTGTTGGATTACCCGAGTGAAAATGATATATGTTCATACATCCAGAGCTTAGAAGAAATTGTGGATACCATCGGAGAAAACAATGTTGATGATGAAGTTACGATACAATACCTTTGGAACCAGTTACGCGTAAGGGAACACTTATCGCGTCTAGAACTCTTCACCATTTTTGATGTAGTTTGAGAAGACAACACCGAAACTTTTTGATGCAATAAGAAAATTTAGAGATGAGTTTCAACTAGATTTAAATTTTAAGAAAAAGCAAAAATACTAGAATCATATTTCACTAAATTGTCTTATATATTATTGTAATTTTAAAGAATTATTAATTTATAATATTAATGGGACCATATATTTATATAGGGGTCTTCGAAAATATATTATCTTATCGAAATCGGTGATTGTTTCTTCTGGCCCAAGTCGGTACCGGAGAAAAATATTATCTTAGAGAGTTTATAAATTTACCGAGTATTAATTTAGAGAGATTCTACGGTAGTTGAAGAACTTCTTTAATACCCTTCTCTTTGTTTGATATGTCATTAATTTCTAAAACATAGTTAAGTTTTTGTATTTGAAAATAATTTAATTTTAATTTATGTTATTCTCTTAATAGTATGTTTTTATTGTCACAAATATTTTATCGTACAATTAGGATCATAAGTTACAAAAAATTTCTCATTTTTTTTAATTAAACTTCATGCCCGATCAAGTACAACTATTTAAATTATATAGAAAGGGAAATTTTTAATGACTTGATTTTCGTTTGGTTAGTTCAGTTTCTTGATTTTCAGTTGCTCGATTTGGTTAATTGATTATCTGGCTTTAGTGAATTGAAGCAAAAAGAAAACAAAAATAGTCTTGTTACTAAATTTTTGTTTAATTAGGTTTTTCTTAAAAAAAATTGGGAGGGGATTAGAAGATGAAACATTAAATGCTCACCAACAAGGTGAATATGTTATTCCCTCTATCCAAGTTATGCGAGGCTCTTTCTTATATTTTTTGTCCCAAAAACAGGTAAGTTATTTTTATATTTACAAAATAATTTAACGTTAAATACACAATATGACTTGTTTTAGCGTATAGTTTCAAAGTTTTTATTTTTTTCTTAAGCTTCTTGTCCAATCAAACACTATCACATAAAATGGATGGAAGGAGTACTAATTGTTGTCTAAATTTGCTGATTGTTTTTCTCAAATTTTCTGATTCCTTTGCCGAATTAATCAGGTTAATTCATGTCACTTTTAGAAATGACATGACGAAGAGTTCCTAAGAGATGATTGGGATCAATACTTTAAATCTTCTCTGGATGATGTTAGGACTCAAAGAGGTAATTTGAAGAAAATTTGATGAAATTAGAGATTATTTATCTTGTTAAGGTTTGCGAAGTTGAAAAATTGGAGGAGAAAGTTCATAAATAGAGGATTTCATTTTGATTTTATGGGCGTTGATATTTTGAACAATTAGTATAGGGACAAAAGGAAATGGAGGACAACGTTGTTCCATTTCAGACAATTATTAATTGTACTTTTGTTCAAAAATGAAATGAAGAATAAAGTAGTTGAAATAAAACAACAAAGATGTCACGACCCGAAATTCTCACCCTCGGGACCGTGATGACACCTAACATCGCACTTGCTAGGCAAGCCAACATGTGAGTTTTATTAACCTTTTTCCTTTACATTTCATAGTTTAAAATTAACAAAACTAAGTCAAATAGAAGTAAATGCAGAAGTACGTAAATAACCCTTCCTCTATATATTATTAACAATACTATAGCCATTACTACCACTCGGGATCCGGTGTTACAATCCACGAACATACTATAAATATCTACAAACATCGGTCTGAAAGAAATTACATCTGTTTCGAAAGAAACAAAAGCAGGAATATAGAAACATAGGAGAGGACGCCAGAGCCTGCGGACGCCAACAGGACTACCTTGGGTCTCCTAGATAAAATGTCGGCAAACGAACTCTCGATCAACCACTACCAGCTCCAAAATCAGCACAAAAAGTGTAGAGTGCAGTATCAGTATAACCGACCCCATGTACTGGTAAGTGCTGAGTCTAACCTCGACGAGGTAGTGACGAGGCTACGGCGGGGCAATTACAATATAACTTGCATACAGTGCAAAATAAAACAGAAAGAAGAACGGGACACAGAAGAATCAACTCCGAAGTCCATCCACATTAGGCACACATACACGACCCTGCATCCTCAAAACTTTATCATCTCCACCCGTAACCTTCTTGGCATCACCGCGACGCACTGTGTCCTTAAGGACAAGCACGTGAGGGTCATCATACTGCCACTCCCTGATACGCTCAAACAAGGAAGACCGAGCGACTGTGCAAGCTAAAATACGACTGGGCTCAGAAACGTCCAAAATCACGAACTGTTTGGCCAAAGCCTGGACATCTAATGCAAACGGTCTCTCACCAATTGAAATGTACACAAAGGCTGCCCATATTGGCTGACTTCCTACTCAAAGCTTCGACCACCACATTGGCCTTTTCAGGATGATACAAGATGGTGATATCATAGTCTTTTAATAGCTCCAACCACCTTCTCTGCCTCAAATTGAGCTCTTTCTTCTTGAACAAATACTGCAAACTCTTATGATCTGTGAATACCTCACACGACGCGCCATATAAATAGTGCCTCCAAAATCTTCAACGCGTGAATAATGGCTGCCAACTCTAAGTCATGAACTGGATAATTCTTCTCGTGAATCTTCAGCTACCGTGAAGCATATGCAATAACCTTGCCACCCTACATCAATACCGCACCAAGTCCAATACGAGATGCGTCATAATATACCCTATAAGGCTCTGAACCTGTGGGTAATACCAATATAGGCGCCTTAGTCAAAGCTATTTTGAGCTTCTGAAAGCTCACCTCACACTCATCCGACCATCTGAACGAGGCACCCTTCTAGGTCAACCTGGTCATCGGGGCTGCAATAGATGAAAACCCCTCCACAAACCGAAGGAAATAATCCATCAATCCCAAGAAACTCTGGATCTCTAAAGCTGATGTGGGTCTAGTCTAGTCCTTCACTGCCTCAATATTCTTAGAATCCACCTGAATACCCTCTACTGATACAATGTAACCCAAGAAAGCAACTGAGTTCAACCAAAACTCACATTTCAACAACTTAGCATATAACGGGCTATCCCTCAGAGTCTTAAGTACGATCCGATGATGCTGCTCATGTTCTTCTCAGCTGCGGGAGTAGATCAAGATATCATCAATAAAAACAATCATGAAGGAATCTAGATAGGGCTTGAACACCCGTTTCATCAAATCCATGAATGCTGCTGGGGCAGTTGTCAAAACCAAATGACATCACTTGAAATTCATAATGCTCGTACCGGATCCGAAAAGCTATGTTAGGGACATAGGATGCCCTAATCCTCAACTGATGGTAGCCAGACCTTAAATCACTCTTTGAAAATATCTTGTCACCTTGAAACTGATCAAACAAGTCATCAATCCTCGGCAATGCATACTTGTTCTTGATGGTGACTTTGTTCAAGTGCCGATAGTCTATACACATCCTCATCGACCCATCATTCTTCTTTAAAAACAACACCGACATGCCCTAGGGTGAGACACTAGGTCTAATAAAGCCCTTATCAAGCAAATCTTGCAACTGCACCTTCAATTCTTTCAACTATGGCTGGGCCATGCGGTATGGCAGAATAGAAATAGGCTAAGTGACTGGAGCCAAATAAATGCAAAAGTCAATATCTCTGTCGTGTGGCATCCCCGGCAGGTTTGCAAGAAATACCTCTGGGAACTTTCGAATAGCTGGTAGAGAATCTATGGAAGGAACCTCCGCACTAGAGTCACAGACATAAGCCAAATAAGCCAAACACCCCTTCTCGACCATACACCAAGCCTTTATATACGAGATAATCCTACTGGTAGAATGACCAGGAGCCCCCCTCCACTTTAATAAAGGAAACCCCTGCAATGCTAAGGTCACAGTCTTGGCATGACAGTCCTATATAGCATGATAAGGTGACAGACAATCCATCCCCAAAATAACATCAAAATCAACCATATCGAGAAGTAGGAGATCTACGCTAGTCTTAAGACCCCCAATAATAAGCACACACGAACAATAGACACGATCTACAACAATAGAATTCCCACACCAGTGTGGACACATACACAGGAGAACTCAAAGAATCGCAAGGCACAATCAAATATGAAGCAAAATAAGATGACACATAGGAGTATATAGACCCTGGATCAAATAGAACTGAAGTATCTCTACTGCAAACTGAAACAATAATTGTGATAATGACATTAGTTGACTCAGCCTCATGCATGGTTGGGAAAGCATAACATCGGGGCTGGGACCCACCATTCCAAACCATATCCCTGGGATGGCCTCCTGCTGCTGGCCTCCACCTCTAGCGGCCTAGCCTCTACCTCTAACGACCTGATCTCACCTCTAGATCCCTGACCCCTACCTCTAGTTTGATGCACGGGTAGTGCCGGGATCATTGCATAAGTACCCTGTTTCTGTGGCTGAACACCCATTAATCTTGGACAAGTCCTCCAAATATGCCCATACTCACCACAGTCGAAACATCCATCTTGATACTGCGGCTGAGGGAACTGAGATTGAACCTGACGGGCCGACTAACCACGATAATAACTCTGAAGAGGAGGTACTCTGATAGGAGCTACTGGTGCACTATAAGTTGGCTACCCTAAAGGAGGTATAAAAGGACAATGACTCCCTAAAGCTCTATATGATGGCTGGAGTGTTGAATGAAATGACCTGGGAGGATGGCCCCTACAAAAAGTACCCTGTCCTCCAGATGAGGCCCCATAAATCTATCGGAGTAACGTGGCCTCTTGTCAGACCCCTGACCACTCCCCTGAGCTAAAACCATCTCAACTTGTCTAGCCACATTGACCGCATCATGGAAGGAAATCTCACTCCATGTCTCCTTAGCCATCTGCAATCTGATAGGCTGAGGAAGTCCCTCAATAAACCTCCTCACCCTCTCTCTCTCTCTCTCCGTATGTGTAGGAAGTATAAGAAGAGCATGACGAGCCAAATCAACAAATCCAGTCTCGTACTGAGTGACAGTCATAGAAACATATTGAAGGCACTCGAACAGCCTCCGATAGTCCTCTCTCTGAGGGGTAGGAAGATATTTCTCTAGAAATAGCTGAGAGAACTGTTCCCAAGTAAGATCCAGCGACCCAGTTGTTCTGGCCAAACAAAAATCCCTAAACCATTTCTTGGCGGAACCTGATAGACGAAAGGCTACAAAGTCAACCCCATTGGTCACTACTATCCCAATGTTCCGTAATACCTCGTGACAACTATCCAGATAGTCCTGGGTATCCTGTGAAGGAGTATCGCCATATTGAGTGGTGAAAATCTTGGTAAACCTATCCAATCTCCACAAAGCCTTAGAAGACATAGGTGATCCATCGTCGGTCTATGCTGTAACACCCGACGAAACTACCCCAACTGGCTGAGCTGATGGAGTCTGAAACTGGGGAGCCATGTGATCCGGAGTGTGAGTAGCAGGAGTCTGGGCTCCTCTATCAGCTTGAGAGATGGCTCGTGCTGTAGGTTATATGTCGGCCTGAGCAATACTCTCTATAAGGCCCACTAGACGAACCAAAGCATCTTGAAGTACCGGGGTAGCGAAGAACCCCTCTAGAACCTGAGATGGCCCTGCTGGAAAGGTCTCGGCGGGAGCCTCCTCATCAAACTCTACTTGAGGCTCCACCGCTGGTGCTGCTATTCCAGTTTTGAACTGAGCCTTGCCCCTCCCTCGGCCTCTAACATGGCCTCGACCTCGTCCTCTGCCTCTCGTAGGGGTTGCCACTAGGGGCACTGGCTGCTGCTCGGCTGAAGAAGTGGTACGTGTTCTCACCATTAGCAAAAGAACAAGAGTAGAGGATTCAATTAGCATTAAGAGATGATATCGCATGATAGAGAAGAATAGAAGTGAAATTGTTCTTACACTCTATAGCCTCTGGGATAAGCACAGACGTCTCCATACCGATCCCTCAGACGTTACCTAGCTTGTCCGTGAATTGTGAGACCTAGGCAACCTAGTGCTTTGATACCAACTCGTCACAACCTAGAATTCCCACCTTCGAGACCGTGATGGCTCCGAACATCACACTTGCTAGGCAAGCCAACGAGAGAGTTTTATTAACCTTTTTCCTTTACATTTCATAGTTTAAAATTAACATTACTAAGTGAAATAGAAGTAAATGCTGAAGTACATAAATAACCTTTCCTCTATATACTATTAACATACCATAGCCATTACTACCACCCGAGATCCGGTGTCACAATCCACGAACATACTATGAATATCTACAAACATCGGTCTAAATGAAATTACATATGTTTCAAAAGAAAAGAAAACAGGAATGTAGAAACATAGGAGGGGATACCAAGGCCTGCGGACGCCAACAAGACTACCTTGGGTCTCCCAGATAAAATGTTTGCAACCGACCTCTCGATCAACCACTACCAGCTCCAAAATCTGCACAAAAAAAGTGCAGAATGCAGTATCAGTATAACCGACCCCATGTACTGGTAAGTGCTGAGCCTAACCTCGACGAGGCAGTGACGAGGCTACGACGGGGTAGTTACAATATAACCTATGTACAGTTCATAATAAAACAAAAAGAAGAACGGAATAGAGAAAAATCAACTCCGAAGTCCATCCATATTTGGGACACAGACACGACCCTGCATCCTCAAAACCCCATCATTTCCAACCGTAACCTTCTTGGCATCACCATGACGCACTATGTCCCTAAGGACAAGCAAGTGAGGGTCATCATACTGCCACTCCCTCATACGCTCAAACAAGGAAGACAAAGCGACTTTGCAAGCTAAAACACGACTGGGCTCAAAACATCCAAACTCACGAACTAATTGGCCAAAGCCTGAACATCCAACGCAAATGGTCTCTCACCAACTAGAATATACGCAAGGCTGCCCATACTGGCTGACTTCCTACTCAAAGCATCGGCCCCGGGATGATACAAGATGGTGATATCATAGCCTTTTAATAGCTCCAACTACCTTCTCTGCCTCAAATTGATCTCCTTATGCTTGAACAAATACTGCAAACTCTTATGATTCGTGAACATCTCACACGACACACCATATAAATAGTGCCTCCAAAATATTCAATGCGTGAACAATGGCTACCAACTCTAAGTCATGAACTGGATAATTCTTCTCGTGAATCTTCAACTACCGTGAAGCATATTAAATAACCTTGCCACCCTACATCAATAATGTACCAAGTCCAATACGAGATGCATTACAATTTACTGTATAAGGCTGTGAACCTGTGGGTAATACCAATACAGGCACCATAGTCAAAGCTGTCTTGAGCTTCTGAAAGCTCACCTCACACTCGTTCGACCATCTGAATGGGGTACCCTTCTGGGTCAACCTGGTCATCAGGGCTGCAATAGATGAAAACCCCTCTACAAACCGATGGTAATAACCCGCCAATCCCAAGAAATTTCGGATCTCTAAACCTGATGTTGGTCTAGGCTAGTCCTTGTCTGCCTCAATCTTCTTAGGATCCACCTGAATACCCTCTGCTGATACAACGTGACCCAAGAAAGCAACTGAACTCAACCAAAACTCACATTTCGAAAACTTAGCAAATAACTTGTTGTCCCTCAGAGACTTAAGTACGATCCGAAGATACTGCTCGTGTTCTTCTTGACTGCTGGAAATGATCAAGATATCATCAATAAATACAATCACGAAGGAATCCAGATAGGGCTTGAACACCCGCTTCATCAAATCCATGAATGTTGCTGGGCATTTGTCAAAACCAAATGACATCACTAGAAACTCATAATGCCGGTACCAGATCCGAAAAGCTATCTTGGGGACATCGAATGCCCTAATCCTCAACTGATGGTAGCCAGACCTTAAATCGATCTTTAAAAACACCTTGGCACCCTAAAGCTTATCAAACAAGTCATCAATCCTCGGCAATGGATACTTGTTCTTGATGGTGACTTTGTTCAACTACCGATAGTCTATACACATCCTCATCGACCCATCCTTTTCCTTTAAAAACAACATCGGCACGCCCTAGGGTGAGACACTAGATCAAATAAAGCCTTTATCAAGCAACTCTTGCAACTGCTCTTTCTATTCTTTCAACTCTAGCGAGGCCATGCGGTATGGCTAAATAGAAACAAGCTAAGTGCCCGAAGCAAAATAAATGCAAAAGTCAATATCTCTATTATGTGGCATCCTCGGCAGGTCTGTAGGAAATACCTCTAGGAACTCCCGAACAACTGGTAGAGAATCCATGGAAGGAACCTCTACACTAGAGTCACGGACATAAGCCAAATAAGCCAAACACCCCTTCTAGACCATACACCGAGCCTTTATATACGAGATAACCCTACTAGTAGAATGACCAGGAGTCCCCCTCTACTCTAATCGAGGAAACCCCGACAATGCTAAGGTCACGGTCTTGGAATGATAGTCCAATATAACATGATAAGGTGATAGCCAATCCATCCCCAAAATAAGGTGACTGCCAATCTATCCCTAACCATAACGAGAAGTAGGAGATCTATGCTAGTCTCAAAACCCCCAATAATAACCCCACACGAACAATAGACACGATCTATAATAATAGAATCCCTACACTAGTGTGGACACATACATAGGAACACTCAAAGAATCGTGAGGCATAACCAAATATGAAGCAAAATAAGATGACACAAAGGAGTATGTAGACCCTAGATCAAATAGAACTGAATCATCTCTACTGCATACTAATACAATACCTATGATAACGGAATCGGATGACGCAACCTTAGGCCTTGTTGAGAAAGCATAACATCGGGGCTGGGTACCACCACTCTGAACCATATCTCTAGGATGACCTCCTGCTGGCTGACCTCTACCTCTAGCGGCCTGGCCTCCACCTCTAACGGCCTGACCTACACCTCTAGCTCCTTTACCTCTACCTCTAGCTCCCTGACCCCTACCTCTAGCTGGATGTATAGGCGGTGTCGAGATCATGGCATAAGAACCCTGATGTTGTGGCTGAACACCCACTAATCTTGGAGAGGTCCTCCGGATATGCCTATACTCACCACACTCGAAACATCCATCCTAATACTGTGGCTGAGGGAACTGAGACTGACCTTGATGGGTCGACTGACCGTGATAATAACTCTAAAGAGGAGGTGCTATGATAAGAGCTACTGGTGCATTATAAGCTGGCTGCTCTGAAGGAGGTACATAAGGACAATGACTCCCTAAAACTCCATGTGATGTCTGAAGTGGTGAATGAAACGGCCTGGGAGGATGGCCCCTACGAAAAGTACGCTGGCCTCCAGATAAGGCCCCACTAAATCCACCGAAGTGACGAGGCCTCTTGTCAGACCCATGACCACTCCCTTGAGCTAAAATTGTCTCAACTTGTCTGGCCACATTGGCTGCATCCTGGAAGGAAATCTCACTCCTTGTCTCCTTAGCCATCTACAATCTGATAGGCTGAGGAAGTCCCTCAAAAAACTTCCTCACCCTCGCTCTCACTCTTTGTAGGAAGTATAAGAAGAGCCTGATGGGCCAAATCAACAAATCTAGTCTCGTACTGAGTGATAGTCATAGAACCCTATTGAAGGCACTCGAGTGGCCTCTGATAGTCCTCTCTCTGAGTGATAGAAAGATATTTCTCCAAAAATAGCTCAGAGAACTGGTCCCAAGTAATATCAGGCGACCCAGTTGGTCTCGCCAAACAAAATCCCTCCACCATTTCTTGGTTGAACCTTACAGACGAAAGGTAGCAAAGTCGAACCCATTGGTCTCTACTATCCCCATGTTCCGTAATATCTCGTGATAATTGTCCAGATAGTCGTGGGGATCCTCTGAAGGGGTACCGCTATACTGAGTGGTGAAAATCTTGGTAAATCTATCCAATCTCCACAAAGCCTTAGAAGACATAGCTGATCCATCATCGGTCTATGCTGCAACAACCGGTGGAACTACCCTAACTGGCTAAGCTACTGGAGTCTGAAACTGGGGAGCCATCTGCTCCAGAGTGTGAGTAGCGGGAGTTTGAGCTCCTCCCCCAACCCTAGAGACGGCTAGTGCTATAGGAAATGTGCCAGTCTGAGAAACACTCTCTATAAGGACCACTTGACGGGCCAAAGCATCCTGAAGTAGCGGGGTAGCGACGAACCCCTTTGGAACCTGAGCTGGCCCTGCTGGAAAGGTCTGGGCGGGAGCCTCCTCATCAAACTCTACTTGAGGCTCCGCCACTGGTGCTGCTACTCGAGCTTTGCACTGAGCCTTGCCTCTTCCTCGGCCACTAGTACGGCCTCGACCTCATCCCCTGCCCTTTGTAGGGGCTGCCACTGGGGGCTCTGGCTGCTGCTCAGTTGAAGAAGGGGTATGTGTTCTCGCCATCAAGAAAAGAACAAAAGTAGAGGATTAAATAAGTATTGAGAGATCATATTGCACGATATAGAAGAATAGAAGTGAAATTGTTCCTAAACTATGTAGCCTCTAGGGATAAGCACAGATGTCTCTGTACCAATCCCTCATACTCTACATATCTTGTCCATGAATTGTAAGACCTAGGCAACCTAGTGGTTGGATACCAACTTGTCACGACTCGGAATTCCCACCCTTGGGACCGTGATGGCTCCTAACATCACACTTGATAGGCAAGCCAACATGAGAGTTTTATTAACCTTTTTCCTTTACATTTCATAGTTTAAAATAAACAAAACTAAGTCAAATAGAAGTAAATGCAGAAGTATATAAATAAACTTTTCTCTATATACTATTAACAATACTATATCCATTACTACCACCTAGGATCTGTTGTCACAATCCACAAACATACTATGAATATCTATAAACATCGGTCTGAAAGAAATTACATTTGTTTCGAAAGAAAAGAAAATGGGAATGTAGAAACATATGATGGGATGATAGGGCCTGCGTACGCCAACAGGACTACCTTGAGTCATGTCTACAACCGACCACTCTATCAACCACTACCAGCTCCGAAATCTGCACAAAAAAGTGCAGAGTGCAGTATCTGTACAACCGACCCTATGTACTGTAAGTGCAGAGTCTAACCTCAACGAGGTAGTGATGAGGCTACGGCGGGGCTGTTACAATATAACCCGCGTACAATGCATAATAAAACAGAAAGAAGAATAGAACAGATAAAATAGTATCTTGCAAAGAAAGAATTCAGAATTCCAGTATCTCATCGTTACCCAGCTATAACCAATCCTTAAGTGTAAAGACAAATTACAGAATATCTTGCACAATAGGAGAAAGATACATAAACACATAAACTGATGTGGTGCGCATCCTGATCCCACCATTTAATCAGTATCAATATGAATATTCACCCTTATTACTCCTTATCAATCCACCCTTATTCCTCCTATTGCGGCGTGCAACCCGATCCTACCATAGTAATTCACCCTTATTTCTCCTCAACATACCACCCTTATTGCTCCTGTTGCGGCATGCAACCCGATCCTACCAAATAATAGCATTTTACCCTTATTCCTCCTCAACATATCACCCTTATTCCTCCTCTTGCGGCGCGCAACCTGATCCCACTATATCAATGCCAATCACATAAATAGATCAAGAATTTCACAATTTAGCTCAAAACTATTCACAAAATTTAAGCCTCAACCCAAGCACCCAAAAGTGACACAATTATGAAACTTCACTTAACTAATGCTACACAGCGAGACCAACCCAAAATGTACCATAAAGCATCGATAAACTAGCTTAAACTAATAATGTAATTCAATTAAAATATAGAATATGTAATACCTTCAATAAAGAAAACAACATGTAACAAGTAGCAATTATTCATGGAAGCACCAATAAGCGTGTAGCAGTTAAAATAGGAAGATAATATATTAAGAATAGGGAAAGAAAAAGGCTAAACAGATAATTTGGCGGCGCATAGGTACTCGTCACCTCACTGATACGTCACACACATGGATTTTCACATAGCAATTAAGTCGGGGATCCCTAATCCCACAAGTCAATGTTAGACACAACACTTACCTCAATCTAATGGCCAACTCAATGCTTGTCCTCTAGTTTCCATCTCCGAACCACTCGTATCTAGTCATAATTAACTTAATGACATCAATTATCCCTAAAGAAATCAATTCCAATACATAATTATAAGTTTCTCAAAATTTTCCCCCAAAAGTAAAAAATCGACTCTGGGCCTACTTGGTCAAAAAACAAAATTCGGACCAAAACCCAATTACCCATTCATCCCCGAGCCCGGATATACAATTGATTTTGGAATCCGACCTCAATTTGAGGTCTAAATCCAGAAATTTCAAAATTCCTAATTTCTACCCAAAAATCCCCAATTCCACCATGAAAAACAATAGATTCTAGGTTGAAATCTTGTTAAAAGAAGTGAAAGATTGAAAGAAATGAGTTAAGATTCACTTACCTAAGATTTGGGGAAGAAATGACCTTTGGAAAATCGCCTCTTAAGGTTTAGGTTTTGAAAAATGGGAGAATAAATGAAAAATCCCGTCCAAAATTGTTTTTACCAGTTGCAGGTATAGCATCTGCGATCAGGGGTTCGCAAATGCGAACCCTGTATATGCAAACATCCCTTCGCAAATGCAAAGAATGTCCTAGGCTTGTTAACATCGCAAATGCGAACAATTGTTCGCAAATGCGGCATGTGCTTATCGAAATAGTGATCCTGAGCTTTGCAATTGCGAAGGTCCCTTCCTAGCCCTACTACTCGCAAATGCGAACTTTCTTCGCAAATGTGCAGACCTGAAGCATACCAACAAAATTTCTTAAGTCCAAATCACTCTGTAGCCTATCCGAAACTCACCGGAGCCATCGGGGTTCCAAACCAAACATGCACACAAGCCTTAAAACATCATACGAACTTGCTCGTGTAATAAAATCGCCAAAACAACATCTAAAACTACGAATTTAATACCAAAACACATGAAATTCTTAAGAACGCTTAAAATTCCTCTTTTCTCACCCGAATGCGCGAATCACGTCAAATAAACTCCATTTTACACCAAATTTCACAAACATGTCTTAAGTATTATATTTAACTTATACCGGGCTCCGAAACCAAAATACGAGCCAGATACCAATGATACCAATCTTTAATCAAATTCTTTAAATCGTTAGATTTTCAGACTTATATTTTTTAACAAATATTCATTACTCGGGCTAGGAACCTCGGAATCCAATTTCGGGCATACGCCCAGGTCCCATATTTTACTGCGGACCCATTGGGACCATCAAAGTAAGGGTCCGGTTCCATTTACTCAAAACATTGACCGAAGTTAACTAAAATTAACTTTTTAGGCCAAAAATTATTGTTTGATAAATCTTTCCATATAAAAGCTTACCGAAAATACGCCCGGACTGCGCACACAAATCAAGGAGGAATAAATAAGGTTTTGAAGATCTCGAAATATGGAATCGAGTTCTAAAACATAAGATGACCCTTTGGGTCATCACAAAAGAAGAATATTGCAAAGAAAGAGAGAAATAATTTTTATTGCTTTGAGATGAATTGCAATGGAATAGAACCCTCTATTTATAGGGAGAGGGTGGCTTAGCCACCAAGTAATAAACCCTAAGATCTCTCTAAAATATAGACATTCACCATAAATAAAATTCTATTTATAACACTCTCCTTGAATGTCTATTCAACAAATAATGTGCCTCGTTACAACGTTAACTAAAATTAAAATCAATGGGAAAAAAATTTAGTAAAGAAAAAGAGTACACATATTTAACAATACACCTTTTTGGTTGCCTCGTTAAAAACCTTGTAAGGAAAACCCAGTGGGACAAAACCTTGTAAGGGAAAAAGAGTGCAACACGCATTAACTCCCCCTAATTAGAGCATCAATTCACATCCTTGAGCCTTCACATCTTAATCTTGTACACTAGCTTCTTGAAGGTTGACGTCAATAGAGACTTGGTGAACAAATCAGCCATATTATCACTTGAACGAATTTGTTGCACATTGATATCACCATTCTTTTGAAGATCACGAGTAAAAAACAACTTTGGTGAATTGTGCTTTGTCCTATCTCTTTTTATGAATGCTCCCTTCAATTGGGCTATGCATACTGCATTGTCTTCATACAAAATCTTGGGTAGTTTGTCACACTTCAAACCACATTTGTCTCGAATAAGGTGTATTATAGACCTCAATCACACACATTCTTGATTTGATTCATGAATAGAAATTATCTCAGCATGATTAGATGAAGTAGCCATGATTGATTGCTTAGTCGATCGCCAAGATATGGCAGTGCCTCCAGATGTAAACACATAGCCTGTTTGAGATCGAGCCTTGTATGGGTCAGATAATACCCAACATTGGCATAACCAACCAGATCGGGACGACAATTATTGCCATAAAATAAGCCCATATCGGTAGTCCCTTTTAGATACCACAATATATATTTGATTCCATTCCAATGTCTCCTTGTAGGAGTAGAGCTATATCATGCTAAGACGTTAACTGAAAAGTTTATGTCAGGCCTTGTAGTATTAGCAAGATACATTAGTGCACCAATTGCACTAAGATACGGTACTTCAGGACCAAGTAGCTCTTCATTCTTTTCTTTAGGTCGGAATGGATCCTTATTCACATTAAGTGATCGAACAACCATCGGAACACTTAATGGATGTGCTCCATCCATGTTAAACTATTTCAATACCTTTTCTATGTAGGCATTTTGATGAACAAGAATTTCGTTTGCCAAATGTTCAATTTGTAAACCGAGACATAATTTTGTCTTTCCAAGATCTTTCATCTCAAATTTCTTTTTTAAATAATCAATTGCCTTTTGAAGTTCTATAGGAGTTCCAATAAAGTTTATGTCATCAACATATACGGCAAGTACAACAAATTCCAATGTTCTTTTTTTTATTTTATAAAAACACATGGGAAAATGGCATCATTTATATAACCTTCCTTTAATAAATACTCACTAAGACGATTATACCACATTCATCCTGATTGCTTTAGACCATACAAAGATCTTTGCGATTTGATTGAAAATATTTCCCGAGACTTTGAATTATGTGCGTTAGGCATTTTAAATTCCTCGGGAATTGTCATGTATATCTCATTATCAAGTGAGCCATAAAGGTAGGCGATAACCACATCCATTAAGTGCATGTCAAGATTTTCATGGACAACAAAACTAATGAGATAACGAAACATTATAGCATCCATAACGGGTGAATATGTCTCTTCATAATCGATACCGGGACTTTGTAAAAATCCTTGTGCAACAAGGCATGCCTTATATCTTTGTACCTCATTTTTTTTCATTCCTCTTGTGTACAAAGACCCATTTATAGCTAACAGGCTTAACACCATTAGGTGTTGGGACTACATGCCCAAAAACTTCACGTTTCGTAAGTGAATTCAACTCTGATTGGATTGCTTCTTGCCATTTTGGCCAATCACATCTTTGTCGATATTCTCCAACCGATTGAGGTTCAAGATCCCCACCATCTTGCATAACACTAGATGAAACCTTATATGTAAAGACATAATCCACCACTATATCCCATCGTATCAAATTTGTCTCAACATCGATTGGATATATTGATAGTTCCTTATTTTGTTGAGTCTCGAGCTCATTGATTTCCTCATGAACCTCAGGATTGGTTAAATCGTGTATTTCTTCGTGAGGCTCTTTCATAGTGCCATCTTGATCATTTGTTTTCCTTTTTCTAGGATTTCGATCCTTAGAACCCAATGGGCTACCACACTTTAGGCGTTCTTTTAACTCATTAGCTATGACACTAGAAGATTGTCCAACAAGGACATCAATACGGATTGGAACATTCTCTACATGGATATGTGATTTTGTTATCCTTTTTGGATCCGTAAATGCGTCTGGCATTTGATTTGCTATTTTTTTTAAATGAATAATCTTTTACACCTCTTTTTCACAAATAGAGCCACGTAGATCAAGATGAGACAATGATGGATTTTTCTACAAATATTCCTATTTGGTGTCACCAATTTCTCCCCATAATTTTGGGAAAAGTGTCTCATTGAATCGACAGTCTACAACGAATCCCCCGTTAATATTTCAAGATAGCGAATAATGGAGGGCGATTCAAACCCAACATATATTCCTAAACTTCTTTGGGAGCCCATTTTGGTGCGATATGGCGGTGCTACAAGCACATATACTGCACATCCAAAAATTCTTAAATGGGATATATTAGGTTCATGACCCAAAACTAATTACGGCGGGGAATATTTATGATAATTTGTCGGTCTGAGACGAACTAGCATTGATGCGTGCAAAATGGTATCACCACAAACAGAAGTGGGCAACCTCATTTTCATGAGTAACAGTCTTGCTATCAATTGCAGACATTTAATTAAAGACTCTACAAAGCCATTTTGAGTGTCAACATGAGCTACAAGATGTTCCACTTTTACAACAATTGATAAGCAATAATCATTAAATGCTCAGGATGAAAACTCAGCAGCATTATCAAGTATAATAGACATAATTGGATTATCGGGGAATTATGACCGTATTCGAATTATTTGTGCCATTAATTTTGCAAATGCGAGGTTGCGAGATGACAATAGGCATACATGAGACCATTTAGAAGATGCATCTATTAATGCGATAAAATATCTAAACGACCCACTAGGTGGGAGAATAGGTCCACAAATGTCTCCTTGCATACATTCCAAAAACGCAGAGGACTCAATCCCAACCTTTGTTGGTGATGCTCTAATAATTAATTTGCCTTGATAACAAGAAGTGCAAGAAAATTCATTATTTAAAAGAATTTTTAAATTCTTTAATGGATGCCCATTTGAGTTTTCTATATTTCATCTCATCATAATTGATCCAGGATGTCCCAATCGATCACGCCAAAGTATAAAAGTATTGGAATCAGTAACCTTATGGTTTACAATAGAATGTGCCTCAATTGCACTAATTCTTGTCCAATACAGGCCAAAAGATAAAGATGGGAACTTCTTAATAACCCTTTTCTGGCCAGAGACATTTTTGGTAACGATGAGATAAGTTATTCTCATCTATTGTCTCAATATGATATCCATTTCGGCGGATATCTTTAAAATTCAACAAGTTCCTCTTGGACTTGGAGGAGAACATTGCATTCTTTATGATAAGTATTGCTCCCTTAGGCAGAGTTATAGTAGGTCTTCCAGAGCCTTCAATTAGATTACTACTGCCAGAACTTGTAGTAACATCTACCTTACACATACTTAAATGAGAAAAATATTTCTTCTCTTTGAATATTGTATGGGTCGTACATGAATCAATTAAATAAATAGTTTTACAATTGAATTTTGATCCAAGTTTGCTTTGAGAGATATTGAT